>NW_028122115.1:0-53743 GCF_965194805.1 Balaenoptera borealis | reverse complement strand
GCTCCTTTCTGTTCTCATTATTGGCTGTTACCCCTTTACGTCTCACCAGCAGGTAGAGGGTACACAGTTCCCTAAAACCCCTTCAGCATTTATTGTTTGTAGACTTTTTGCTCATGGTCAGTCGACTGGTGTAAGTTGAAACTTTTTGTAGATTAGATTGCATGGGTCTAACACTCCCTGAGGTTGAGCTTTTATCCATTTTCCTTATTTTTAAAAGAGCGTGAGTAAAACTTAACTCTTCATACTCTCTTCTTGAAACATTTGCCTGTTTTGAATTGTTTTGTCCATTCCCTCCTTCAGCACAATTTTTTAGGGCAGGTGTCCTTTACAGCCCTGAGTCCTTGGGAATGTTAAGTGACCATTAGCTGTGAGTTTAAAGCTGTTCTTGGAGGAAACGGCCACAAGGTGGCAGCATTTCCCCTTTACCATATTTGGTTACTAGGGAAACAGAGCCTTAATGGAAGTGGTGTTGTAGGTTGTAAATTAGAATGGAATGTGCCAGGGAAAAGCCCTTTAAGTTTATGTCTCCTTACTTCTTGTTCATATTTGTAGTTTACTTTTTATTTTTTATCCCAGTAAATATGATTACAATGGTTTGTTTGTTCTATTTGTGCAAGATGTGGTTCTTTCACACATATACATGTATCTATTCTTCCTCGCATCCTTTTCCCATGTAGGTTATGACACAATGTTGAGTAGTCTTCTCCTGGTCTTCCGTACGTCTTTGGTGGTTATATATTTCACATGGTTTGTATATCTCTGTTAACCCCAATGTGGCAATGTATCCAATCCTCATCCCTTTCTATTTGGTGAACCATAAGTTTTTTAATGAATCTGTGATTGCCTTTCTCTGTGGAAATATCTTCATTGGTATCAATTTTTAAGTAACTCTTAAAAGTGATATGATAGGATATGTGTCTTTTGCTTTCTCACTTACTACACGTGGCGTGATTACGTCTAGACTCATCTATGGTGCTGCAAACGGCATTGTTTCATTTTTTTCACTAGCGAATATTCCATCTGTACATGGAGGAGTTCTTCTTTGTCCATCCATCTGTTGGTGGACTTTTCGGTTACTTCCATATCTTGGCTATTGTAATACTGTGCAGTGCAGATTTGCCTGCCTGTGTCTTTCCAATTCTCTCTTCTTAGGTTTTACGTCGAGGAGTGGGCCTGCTGGATCATATAGTAGCTCAATGTTTACCTTTTAAGGCACCTGCATTCTGTTCTCATTTGTGGCCCTTTCCAAGTTACGTCCCCTTTGAAGTTGAGGGTATGCATTTCTCCACAACACCTTCAGCATTTAGTGTTTGTAGTTTTCTTGCTGATGGTTATTCTGACAAGTGTGAGCTGATACCTCTCTGTGGTTGAATTCGAATGTGCCACATAATCTGTTGAAATTGAGCTTTAAGGCATGTCCTTTTCTATTTTTCAAGCTGTGATTACCCCTTAGTTCTTCAAAGTGTTCTCTTTAAGTATGTGTCATATTTTGAAATGTTTTGGCCTTTACCTCCCTCAAGACATTTTGAGGGCCTGTTTCATTTACAGTTCTGCAGTACTTGTTCCTATGAAGTGACCATTAGCACAGGCTTTAAAGCTGCTTTTGCAGGTAACTGCCAGAGGGCGGCAGCCTTTCTAGGTCCCCCACCCTGGTAACTAGGGAAAAGCCCTTGCGGCCTGTGGTGTTTCTCGGTTATAAATTAGAGTGGAGTGTGCCCGGACAAACCCACACAAGCTGATGTCTCCTTACTTTTGTTGGATTTTTACATTTAATTTTTATTTTTTATTGGAGTAATTTTCCACTGTGTACGTGGACCACTTCTACTTTGTGCATTCCTCGGTTGATGGACATTTTCATTGCTTCCAAGTGTTGGCTATGGTAAATATTGTTGGAGTGCAGGATTGCCAGCCTGTGACTTTTCGATTCTCATTTTCTCAGGTGATAGGCCCAGCAGTGGGTGTGATTGATTGACTGGTAGCACCGTGTTTCCCTTTTCAAAGCACCTTCTTTGTGTTTTCATTAGTGGCTCTTACCACGTCCCCCTTAGAATCCAGGGTACGCATTTCTCCACAATCGCTCCAGCATTTATTGTTTGCAGCATTTATGCTAATGGCCCTTCTGGCTGCTGTGAGCTGATAGGTTTTTGTAATTTGGGTTTGCATGTCTTTGAAAATTCGTAAAACTCATCATTTTTCTCCACCGTTTTCTTTTCTGTTAAAAAAAAGGAAACAATTGGGAGTACAGTAGAACTCTTGAAATTGTGTTCTTGGAAGGTTGCCCTCTTTTGAAATTTTTGGTCGATTTTCCACCCCAGAAATTTTTTAGAAAGCAGGTGTCTTTTAGCGAACTGCAAGTTTGGTGAATATTTAGTGACCTTTAGCAATGGGTTTAAATCTGCTGTTGTGGGAAGTGACCTCAAGCAGGCAGCATATCTCCATTCCCATATCTGGGTACTAGGGCAGCAGAGCCTTTCTGGAGGTCGTGTTCCTAGTTTGTAAATTACATTGGAATGTGCATGGAGAAAGCCCCATAAGTTTATGTCTCATTATTTCTTCTTGGTTTTAAAATTTTTTTTAATTGGGGTAAAGCTTAGAATATTGTTTGTCCTAGGTGTACACCATCTGGTTCGTTTGTACATTATATATGTCTATTCAATTACAGATACTCTTCCCATGTAAAATGTTACTGAGGGTTCCGCAGACCTCCCTTGTTATATGCTTGGTCTTTTTGAGATATGTATATAATATGTGTTTGCATACATATAGTAACACTAATCTTAATTTATCCATTTCCCCCACCTTTCCTTTTAGATGAGCATAGTTTGTTTTCTAAGTCTGTGAGTGTCTTTCTCTGTGGAAATATGTTCCTTTGTGTCAGTTATTAGATAACGCCTATAAGTGATATCATAGAATATAGGTCTTTTGCTTTCCGACTTACCTCATGTTTCGTGATTATCTCCAGACTCATTTGTGGTGCCGCAGAGAGCAGTGGTTCATTGTTTTCCATGGCTATTATTCCATTGTGTACATGGACCACTTCTTCTTTATCCATTTACCGGTTGTTGGACATTTTGATTGCTTCACTGTCTTGGCTATTGTGAATAAGGCTGCACTGCAGCTTTTGCGGCCTGTGTCTTCTCGATTCTTGTCTTCTCAAGCGAGAGGTCATTGGTGCGCCTGCTGGATTGAATGGTACCTCCATTTTTACTTTTAAACACAGCTCCTTTCTGTTCTCATTATTGGCTGTTACCCCTTTACGTCTCACCAGCAGGTAGAGGGTACACAGTTCCCTAAAACCCCTTCAGCATTTATTGTTTGTAGACTTTTTGCTCATGGTCAGTCGACTGGTGTAAGTTGAAACTTTTTGTAGATTAGATTGCATGGGTCTAACACTCCCTGAGGTTGAGCTTTTATCCATTTTCCTTTTTTTTAAAAGAGCGTGAGTAAAACTTAACTCTTCATACTCTCTTCTTGAAACATTTGCCTGTTTTGAATTGTTTTGTCCATTCCCTCCTTCAGCACAATTTTTTAGGGCAGGTGTCCTTTACAGCCCTGAGTCCTTGGGAATGTTAAGTGACCATTAGCTGTGAGTTTAAAGCTGTTCTTGGAGGAAACGGCCACAAGGTGGCAGCATTTCCCCTTTACCATATTTCGTTACTAGGGAAACAGAGCCTTAATGGAAGTGGTGTTGTAGGTTGTAAATTAGAATGGAATGTGCCAGGGAAAAGCCCTTTAAGTTTATGTCTCATTACTTCTTGTTCATATTTGTAGTTTACTTTTTATTTTTTATCCCAGTAAATATGATTACAATGGTTTGTTTGTTCTAGGTGTGCAAGATGTGGTTCTTTCACACATATACATGTATCTATTCTTCCTCGCATCCTTTTCCCATGTAGGTTATGACACAATGTTGAGTAGTCTTCTCCTGGTCTTCCGTACGTCTTTGGTGGTTATATATTTCACATGGTTTGTATATCTCTGTTAACCCCAATGTGGCAATGTATCCAATCCTCATCCCTTTCTATTTGGTGAACCATAAGTTTTTTAATGAATCTGTGATTGCCTTTCTCTGTGGAAATATCTTCATTGGTATCAATTTTTAAGTAACTCTTAAAAGTGATATGATAGGATATGTGTCTTTTGCTTTCTCACTTACTACACGTGGCGTGATTACGTCTAGACTCATCTATGGTGCTGCAAACGGCATTGTTTCATTTTTTTCACTAGCGAATATTCCATCTGTACATGGAGGAGTTCTTCTTTGTCCATCCATCTGTTGGTGGACTTTTCGGTTACTTCCATATCTTGGCTATTGTAATACTGTGCAGTGCAGATTTGCCTGCCTGTGTCTTTCCAATTCTCTCTTCTTAGGTTTTACGTCGAGGAGTGGGCCTGCTGGATCATATAGTAGCTCAATGTTTACCTTTTAAGGCACCTGCATTCTGTTCTCATTTGTGGCCCTTTCCAAGTTACGTCCCCTTTGAAGTTGAGGGTATGCATTTCTCCACAACACCTTCAGCATTTAGTGTTTGTAGTTTTCTTGCTGATGGTTATTCTGACAAGTGTGAGCTGATACCTCTCTGTGGTTGAATTCGAATGTGCCACATAATCTGTTGAAATTGAGCTTTAAGGCATGTCCTTTTCTATTTTTCAAGCTGTGATTACCCCTTAGTTCTTCAAAGTGTTCTCTTTAAGTATGTGTCATATTTTGAAATGTTTTGGCCTTTACCTCCCTCAAGACATTTTGAGGGCCTGTTTCATTTACAGTTCTGCAGTACTTGTTCCTATGAAGTGACCATTAGCACAGGCTTTAAAGCTGCTTTTGCAGGTAACTGCCAGAGGGCGGCAGCCTTTCTAGGTCCCCCACCCTGGTAACTAGGGAAAAGCCCTTGCGGCCTGTGGTGTTTCTCGGTTATAAATTAGAGTGGAGTGTGCCCGGACAAACCCACACAAGCTGATGTCTCCTTACTTTTGTTGGATTTTTACATTTAATTTTTATTTTTTATTGGAGTAATTTTCCACTGTGTACGTGGACCACTTCTACTTTGTGCATTCCTCGGTTGATGGACATTTTCATTGCTTCCAAGTGTTGGCTATGGTAAATATTGTTGGAGTGCAGGATTGCCAGCCTGTGACTTTTCGATTCTCATTTTCTCAGGTGATAGGCCCAGCAGTGGGTGTGATTGATTGACTGGTAGCACCGTGTTTCCCTTTTCAAAGCACCTTCTTTGTGTTTTCATTAGTGGCTCTTACCACGTCCCCCTTAGAATCCAGGGTACGCATTTCTCCACAATCGCTCCAGCATTTATTGTTTGCAGCATTTATGCTAATGGCCCTTCTGGCTGCTGTGAGCTGATAGGTTTTTGTAATTTGGGTTTGCATGTCTTTGAAAATTCGTAAAACTCATCATTTTTCTCCACCGTTTTCTTTTCTGTTAAAAAAAAGGAAACAATTGGGAGTACAGTAGAACTCTTGAAATTGTGTTCTTGGAAGGTTGCCCTCTTTTGAAATTTTTGGTCGATTTTCCACCCCAGAAATTTTTTAGAAAGCAGGTGTCTTTTAGCGAACTGCAAGTTTGGTGAATATTTAGTGACCTTTAGCAATGGGTTTAAATCTGCTGTTGTGGGAAGTGACCTCAAGCAGGCAGCATATCTCCATTCCCATATCTGGGTACTAGGGCAGCAGAGCCTTTCTGGAGGTCGTGTTCCTAGTTTGTAAATTACATTGGAATGTGCATGGAGAAAGCCCCATAAGTTTATGTCTCATTATTTCTTCTTGGTTTTAAAATTTTTTTTAATTGGGGTAAAGCTTAGAATATTGTTTGTCCTAGGTGTACACCATCTGGTTCGTTTGTACATTATATATGTCTATTCAATTACAGATACTCTTCCCATGTAAAATGTTACTGAGGGTTCCGCAGACCTCCCTTGTTATATGGTTGGGCTTTTTGAGATATGTATATAATATGTGTTTGTATACATATAGTAACACTAATCTTAATTTATCCATTCCCCCCACCTTTCCTTTTAGATGAGCATAGTTGGTTTTCTAAGTCTGTGAGTGTCTTTCTCTGTGGAAATATGTTCCTTTGTGTCAGTTATTAGATAACGCCTATAAGTGATATCATAGAATATAGGTCTTTTGCTTTCCGACTTACCTCATGTTTTGTGATTATCTCCAGACTCATTTGTGGTGCCGCAGAGAGCAGTGGTTCATTGTTTTCCATGGCTATTATTCCATTGTGTACATGGACCACTTCTTCTTTATCCATTTACCGGTTGTTGGACATTTTGATTGCTTCACTGTCTTGGCTATTGTGAATAAGGCTGCACTGCAGCTTTTGCGGCCTGTGTCTTCTCGATTCTTGTCTTCTCAAGCGAGAGGTCATTGGTGCGCCTGCTGGATTGAATGGTACCTCCATTTTTACTTTTAAACACAGCTCCTTTCTGTTCTCATTATTGGCTGTTACCCCTTTACGTCTCACCAGCAGGTAGAGGGTACACAGTTCCCTAAAACCCCTTCAGCATTTATTGTTTGTAGACTTTTTGCTCATGTTCAGTCGACTGGTGTAAGTTGAAACTTTTTGTAGATTAGATTGCATGGGTCTAACACTCCCTGAGGTTGAGCTTTTATCCATTTTCCTTTTTTTTAAAAGAGCGTGAGTAAAACTTAACTCTTCATACTCTCTTCTTGAAACATTTGCCTGTTTTGAATTGTTTTGTCCATTCCCTCCTTCAGCACAATTTTTTAGGGCAGGTGTCCTTTACAGCCCTGAGTCCTTGGGAATGTTAAGTGACCATTAGCTGTGAGTTTAAAGCTGTTCTTGGAGGAAACGGCCACAAGGTGGCAGCATTTCCCCTTTACCATATTTGGTTACTAGGGAAACAGAGCCTTAATGGAAGTGGTGTTCTAGGTTGTAAATTAGAATGGAATGTGCCAGGGAAAAGCCCTTTAAGTTTATGTCTCATTACTTCTTGTTCATATTTGTAGTTTACTTTTTATTTTTTATCCCAGTAAATATGATTACAATGGTTTCTTTGTTCTAGGTGTGCAAGATGTGGTTCTTTCACACAATACATATATCTATTCTTCCTCGCATCCTTTTCCCATGTAGGTTATGACACAATGTTGAGTAGGCTTCTCCTGGTCTTCCGTACGTCTTTGGTGGTTATATATTTCACATGGTTTGTATATCTCTGTTAACCCCAATGTGGCAATGTATCCAATCCTCATCCCTTTCTATTTGGTGAACCATAAGTTTTTTAATGAATCTGTGATTGCCTTTCTCTGTGGAAATATCTTCATTGGTATCAATTTTTAAGTAACTCTTAAAAGTGATATGATAGGATATGTGCCTTTTGCTTTCTCACTTACTACACGTGGCGTGATTACGTCTAGACTCATCTGTGGTGCTTCAAATAGCATTGTTTCATTTTTTTCACTAGCGAATATTCCATCTGTACATGGAGGAGTTCTTCTTTGTCCATCCATCTGTTGCTGGACTTTTTGGTTACTTCCATATGTTGGCTATTGTAATGGTGTGCAATGCAGATTTGCCTGCCTGTGTCTTTCCAATTCTCTCTTCTTAGGTTATACGTCGAGGAGTGGGCCTGCTGGATCATATGGTAGCTCAATGTTTACCTTTTTAAGGCACCTCCATTCTGTTCTCATTCGTGGCCCTTTCCAAGTTACGTCCCCTTTGATGTTGAGGGTATGCATTTCTCCACAACACCTTCAGCATTTATTGTTTGTAGTTTTCTTGCTGATGGTTATTCTGACAAGTGTGAGCTGATACCTCTCTGTGGTTGAATTCGAATGTGCCACATAATCTGTTGAAATTGAGCTTTAAGGCATGTCCTTTTCTATTTTTCAAGCTGTGATTACCCCTTAGTTCTTCAAAGTGTTCTCTTTAAGTATGTGTCACATTTTGAAATGTTTTGGCCTTTACCTCCCTCAAGACATTTTGAGGGCTTGTTTCATTTACAGTTCTGCAGTACTTGTTCCTATGAAGTGACCATTAGCACAGGCTTTAAAGCTGCTTTTGCAGGTAACTGCCAGAGGGCGGCAGCCTTTCTATGTCCCCCACCCTGGTAACTAGGGAAAAGCCCTTGCGGCCTGTGGTGTTTCTCGGTTATAAATTAGAGTGGAGTGTGCCCGGACAAACCCACACAAGCTGATGTCTCCTTACTTTTGTTGGATTTTTACATTTAATTTTTATTTTTTATTGGAGTAATTTTCCACTGTGTACGTGGACCACTTCTACTTTGTGCATTAATCGGTTGATGGACATTTTCATTGCTTCCAAGTGTTGGCTATGGTAAATATTGTTGGAGTGCAGGATTGCCAGGCTGTGACTTTTCGATTCTCATTTTCTCAGGTGATAGGCCCAGCAGTGGGTGTGATTGATTGACTGGTAGCACCGTGTTTCCCTTTGCAAAGCACCTTCTTTGTGTTTTCATTAGTGGCTCTTACCACGTCCCCCTTAGAATCGAGGGTACGCATTTCTCCACAATCGCTTCAGCATTTATTGTTTGCAGCATTTATGCTAATGGCCCTTCGGGCTGCTGTGAGCTGATAGGTTTTTGTAATTTGGGTTTGCATGTCTTTGAAAATTCGTAAAACTCATCATTTTTCTCCACCGTTTTCTTTTCTGTTAAAAAAAAGGAAACAATTGGGAGTACAATAGAACTCTTGAAATTGTGTTCTTGGAAGGTTGCCCTCTTTTGAAATTTTTGGTCGATTTTCCACCCCAGAATTTTTTTAGAAAGCAGGTGTCTTTTACCGAACTGCAAGTTTGGTGAATATTTAGTGACCTTTAGCAATGGGTTTAAAGCTGCTGTTGTAGGAAGTGGCCTCAAGCAGGAAGCTTATCTCTATTCCCATATCTGGGTACTAGGGCAGCAGAGCCTTTCTGGAAGTCGTGTTCCTAGTTTGTAAATTACATTGGAATGTGCATGGAGAAAGCCCCATAAGTTTATGTCTCATTATTTCTTCTTGGTTTTAAATTTTTTTTAAATTGGGGTAAAGCTTAGAATATTGTTTGTCCTAGGTGTACACAATCTGGTTCGTTTGTACATTATATATGTCTATTCAAGTACAGATCCTCTTCCCATGTAAAATGTTACTGAGGGTTCTGCAGACCTCCCTTGCTATATGGTTGGTCTTTTTGAGATATGTATATAATATGTGTTTGTATACGTATAGTAACACTAATCTTAATTTATACATTCCCCCCACCTTTCCTTTTAGATGAGCATAGTTTGTTTTCTAAGTCTGTGAGTGTCTTTCTCTGTGGAAATATGTTCCTTTGTGTCAGTTATTAGATAACGCCTATAAGTGATATCATAGAATACAGGTCTTTTGCTTTCCGACGTACCTCATGTTTTGTGATTATCTCGAGACTCATTTGTGGTGCCTCAGAGAGCAGTGGTTCATTGTTTTCCATGGCTATTATTCCATTGTGTACATGGACCACTTCTTCTTTATCCATTTACCGGTTGTTGGACATTTTGATTGCTTCACTGTCTTGGCTATTGTGAATAAGGCTGCACTGCAACTTTTGCGGCCTGTGTCTTCTCGATTCTTGTCTTCTCAAGTGAGAGGTCCATTGGTGCGCCTGCTGGATTGAATGGTACCTCCATTTTTCCTTTTAAACACAGCTCCTTTCTGTTCTCATTATTGGCTGTTACCCCTTTACGTCTCACCAGCAGGTAGAGGGTACACAGTTCCCTAAAACCCCTTCAGCATTTATTGCTTGTAGACTTTTTGCTCATGGTCAGTCGACTGGTGTAAGTTGAAACTTTTTGTAGATTAGATTGCATGGGTCTAACACTCCCTGAGGTTGAGCTTTTATCCATTTTCCTTTTTTTTAAAAGAGCGTGAGTAAAACTTAACTCTTCCTACTCTCTTCTTGAAACATTTGCCTGTTTTGAATTGTTTTGTCCATTCCCTCCTTCAGCACAATTTTTTAGGGCAGGTGTCCTTTACAGCCCTGAGTCCTTGGGAATGTTAAGTGACCATTAGCTGTGAGTTTAAAGCTGTTCTTGCAGGAAACGGCCACAAGGTGGCAGCATTTCCCCTTTACCATATTTGGTTACTAGGGAAACAGAGCCTTAATGGAAGTGGTGTTCTAGGTTGTAAATTAGAATGGAATGTGCCAGGGAAAAGCCCTTTAAGTTTATGTCTCATTACTTCTTGTTCATATTTGTAGTTTACTTTTTATTTTTTATCCCAGTAAATATGATTACAATGGTTTCTTTGTTCTAGGTGTGCAAGATGTGGTTCTTTCACACATATACATGTATCTATTCTTCCTCGCATCCTTTTCCCATGTAGGTTATGACACAATGTTGAGTAGGCTTCTCCTGGTCTTCCGTACGTCTTTGGTGGTTATATATTTCACATGGTTTGTATATCTCTGTTAACCCCAATGTGGCAATGTATCCAATCCTCATCCCTTTCTATTTGGTGAACCATAAGTTTTTTAATGAATCTGTGATTGCCTTTCTCTGTGGAAATATCTTCATTGGTATCAATTTTTAAGTAACTCTTAAAAGTGATATGATAGGATATGTGCCTTTTGCTTTCTCACTTACTACACGTGGCGTGATTACGTCTAGACTCATCTGTGGTGCTTCAAATAGCATTGTTTCATTTTTTTCACTAGCGAATATTCCATCTGTACATGGAGGAGTTCTTCTTTGTCCATCCATCTGTTGCTGGACTTTTTGGTTACTTCCATATGTTGGCTATTGTAATGGTGTGCAATGCAGATTTGCCTGCCTGTGTCTTTCCAATTCTCTCTTCTTAGGTTATACGTCGAGGAGTGGGCCTGCTGGATCATATGGTAGCTCAATGTTTACCTTTTTAAGGCACCTCCATTCTGTTCTCATTCGTGGCCCTTTCCAAGTTACGTCCCCTTTGATGTTGAGGGTATGCATTTCTCCACAACACCTTCAGCATTTATTGTTTGTAGTTTTCTTGCTGATGGTTATTCTGACAAGTGTGAGCTGATACCTCTCTGTGGTTGAATTCGAATGTGCCACATAATCTGTTGAAATTGAGCTTTAAGGCATGTCCTTTTCTATTTTTCAAGCTGTGATTACCCCTTAGTTCTTCAAAGTGTTCTCTTTAAGTATGTGTCACATTTTGAAATGTTTTGGCCTTTACCTCCCTCAAGACATTTTGAGGGCTTGTTTCATTTACAGTTCTGCAGTACTTGTTCCTATGAAGTGACCATTAGCACAGGCTTTAAAGCTGCTTTTGCAGGTAACTGCCAGAGGGCGGCAGCCTTTCTATGTCCCCCACCCTGGTAACTAGGGAAAAGCCCTTGCGGCCTGTGGTGTTTCTCGGTTATAAATTAGAGTGGAGTGTGCCCGGACAAACCCACACAAGCTGATGTCTCCTTACTTTTGTTGGATTTTTACATTCAATTTTTATTTTTTATTGGAGTAATTTTCCACTGTGTACGTGGACCACTTCTACTTTGTGCATTAATCGGTTGATGGACATTTTCATTGCTTCCAAGTGTTGGCTATGGTAAATATTGTTGGAGTGCAGGATTGCCAGGCTGTGACTTTTCGATTCTCATTTTCTCAGGTGATAGGCCCAGCAGTGGGTGTGATTGATTGACTGGTAGCACCGTGTTTCCCTTTGCAAAGCACCTTCTTTGTGTTTTCATTAGTGGCTCTTACCACGTCCCCCTTAGAATCGAGGGTACGCATTTCTCCACAATCGCTTCAGCATTTATTGTTTGCAGCATTTATGCTAATGGCCCTTCGGGCTGCTGTGAGCTGATAGGTTTTTGTAATTTGGGTTTGCATGTCTTTGAAAATTCGTAAAACTCATCATTTTTCTCCACCGTTTTCTTTTCTGTTAAAAAAAAGGAAACAATTGGGAGTACAATAGAACTCTTGAAATTGTGTTCTTGGAAGGTTGCCCTCTTTTGAAATTTTTGGTCGATTTTCCACCCCAGAATTTTTTTAGAAAGCAGGTGTCTTTTACCGAACTGCAAGTTTGGTGAATATTTAGTGACCTTTAGCAATGGGTTTAAAGCTGCTGTTGTAGGAAGTGGCCTCAAGCAGGAAGCTTATCTCTATTCCCATATCTGGGTACTAGGGCAGCAGAGCCTTTCTGGAAGTCGTGTTCCTAGTTTGTAAATTACATTGGAATGTGCATGGAGAAAGCCCCATAAGTTTATGTCTCATTATTTCTTCTTGGTTTTAAATTTTTTTTAAATTGGGGTAAAGCTTAGAATATTGTTTGTCCTAGGTGTACACCATCTGGTTCGTTTGTACATTATATATGTCTATTCAAGTACAGATCCTCTTCCCATGTAAAATGTTACTGAGGGTTCTGCAGACCTCCCTTGCTATATGGTTGGTCTTTTTGAGATATGTATATAATATGTGTTTGTATACGTATAGTAACACTAATCTTAATTTATACATTCCCCCCACCTTTCCTTTTAGATGAGCATAGTTTGTTTTCTAAGTCTGTGAGTGTCTTTCTCTGTGGAAATATGTTCCTTTGTGTCAGTTATTAGATAACGCCTATAAGTGATATCATAGAATACAGGTCTTTTGCTTTCCGACGTACCTCATGTTTTGTGATTATCTCCAGACTCATTTGTGGTGCCTCAGAGAGCAGTGGTTCATTGTTTTCCATGGCTATTATTCCATTGTGTACATGGACCACTTCTTCTTTATCCATTTACCGGTTGTTGGACATTTGGATTGCTTCACTGTCTTGGCTATTGTGAATAAGGCTGCACTGCAACTTTTGCGGCCTGTGTCTTCTCGATTCTTGTCTTCTCAAGTGAGAGGTCCATTGGTGCGCCTGCTGGATTGAATGGTACCTCCATTTTTCCTTTTAAACACAGCTCCTTTCTGTTCTCATTATTGGCTGTTACCCCTTTACGTCTCACCAGCAGGTAGAGGGTACACAGTTCCCTAAAACCCCTTCAGCATTTATTGTTTGTAGACTTTTTGCTCAAGGTCAGTCGACTGGTGTAAGTTGAAACTTTTTGTAGATTAGATTGCATGGGTCTAACACTCCCTGAGGTTGAGCTTTTATCCATTTTCCTTTTTTTTAAAAGAGCGTGAGTAAAACTTAACTCTTCCTACTCTCTTCTTGAAACATTTGCCTGTTTTGAATTGTTTTGTCCATTCCCTCCTTCAGCACAATTTTTTAGGGCAGGTGTCCTTTACAGCCCTGAGTCCTTGGGAATGTGAAGTGACCATTAGCTGTGAGTTTAAAGCTGTTCTTGCAGGAAACGGCCACAAGGTGGCAGCATTTCCCCTTTACCATATTTGGTTACTAGGGAAACAGAGCCTTAATGGAAGTGGTGTTCTAGGTTGTAAATTAGAATGGAATGTGCCAGGGAAAAGCCCTTTAAGTTTATGTCTCATTACTTCTTGTTCATATTTGTAGTTTACTTTTTATTTTTTTATCCCAGTAAATATGATTACAATGGTTTGTTTGTTCTAGGTGTGCAAGATGTGGTTCTTTCACACATATACATGTATCTATTCTTCCTCGCATCCTTTTCCCATGTAGGTTATGACACAATGTTGAGTAGTCTTCTCCTGGTCTTCCGTACGTCTTTGGTGGTTATATATTTCACATGGTTTGTATATCTCTGTTAACCCCAATGTGGCAATGTATCCAATCCTCATCCCTTTCTATTTGGTGAACCATAAGTTTTTTAATGAATCTGTGATTGCCTTTCTCTGTGGAAATATCTTCATTGGTATCAATTTTTAAGTAACTCTTAAAAGTGATATGATAGGATATGTGCCTTTTGCTTTCTCACTTACTACACGTGGCGTGATTACGTCTAGACTCATCTATGGTGCTTCAAATAGCATTGTTTCATTTTTTTCACTAGCGAATATTCCATCTGTACATGGAGGAGTTCTTCTTTGTCCATCCATCTGTTGCTGGACTTTTTGGTTACTTCCATATCTTGGCTATTGTAATGGTGTGCAATGCAGATTTGCCTGCCTGTGTCTTTCCAATTCTCTCTTCTTAGGTTATACGTCGAGGAGTGGGCCTGCTGGATCATATGGTAGCTCAATGTTTACCTTTTTAAGGCACCTCCATTCTGTTCTCATTCGTGGCCCTTTCCAAGTTACGTCCCCTTTGATGTTGAGGGTATGCATTTCTCCACAACACCTTCAGCATTTATTGTTTGTAGTTTTCTTGCTGATGGTTATTCTGACAAGTGTGAGCTGATACCTCTCTGTGGTTGAATTCGAATGTGCCACATAATCTGTTGAAATTGAGCTTTAAGGCATGTCCTTTTCTATTTTTCAAGCTGTGATTACCCCTTAGTTCTTCAAAGTGTTCTCTTTAAGTATGTGTCACATTTTGAAATGTTTTGGCCTTTACCTCGCTCAAGCCATTTTGAGGGCCTGTTTCATTTACAGTTCTGCAGTACTTGTTCCTATGAAGTGACCATTAGCACAGGCTTTAAAGCTGCTTTTGCAGGTAACTGCCAGAGGGCGGCAGCCTTTCTATGTCCCCCACCCTGGTAACTAGGGAAAAGCCCTTGCGGCCTGTGGTGTTTCTCGGTTATAAATTAGAGTGGAGTGTGCCCGGACAAACCCACACAAGCTGATGTCTCCTTACTTTTGTTGGATTTTTACATTTAATTTTTATTTTTTATTGGAGTAATTTTCCACTGTGTACGTGGACCACTTCTACTTTGTGCATTAATCGGTTGATGGACATTTTCATTGCTTCCAAGTGTTGGCTATGGTAAATATTGTTGGAGTGCAGGATTGCCAGGCTGTGACTTTTCGATTCTCATTTTCTCAGGTGATAGGCCCAGCAGTGGGTGTGATTGATTGACTGGTAGCACCGTGTTTCCCTTTGCAAAGCACCTTCTTTGTGTTTTCATTAGTGGCTCTTACCACGTCCCCCTTAGAATCGAGGGTACGCATTTCTCCACAATCGCTTCAGCATTTATTGTTTGCAGCATTTATGCTAATGGCCCTTCGGGCTGCTGTGAGCTGATAGGTTTTTGTAATTTGGGTTTGCATGTCTTTGAAAATTCGTAAAACTCATCATTTTTCTCCACCGTTTTCTTTTCTGTTAAAAAAAAGGAAACAATTGGGAGTACAATAGAACTCTTGAAATTGTGTTCTTGGAAGGTTGCCCTCTTTTGAAATTTTTGGTCGATTTTCCACCCCAGAATTTTTTTAGAAAGCAGGTGTCTTTTACCGAACTGCAAGTTTGGTGAATATTTAGTGACCTTTAGCAATGGGTTTAAAGCTGCTGTTGTAGGAAGTGGCCTCAAGCAGGAAGCTTATCTCTATTCCCATATCTGGGTACTAGGGCAGCAGAGCCTTTCTGGAAGTCGTGTTCCTAGTTTGTAAATTACATTGGAATGTGCATGGAGAAAGCCCCATAAGTTTATGTCTCATTATTTCTTCTTGGTTTTAAATTTTTTTTAAATTGGGGTAAAGCTTAGAATATTGTTTGTCCTAGGTGTACACCATCTGGTTCGTTTGTACATTATATATGTCTATTCAAGTACAGATCCTCTTCCCATGTAAAATGTTACTGAGGGTTCTGCAGACCTCCCTTGCTATATGGTTGGTCTTTTTGAGATATGTATATAATATGTGTTTGTATACGTATAGTAACACTAATCTTAATTTATACATTCCCCCCACCTTTCCTTTTAGATGAGCATAGTTTGTTTTCTAAGTCTGTGAGTGTCTTTCTCTGTGGAAATATGTTCCTTTGTGTCAGTTATTAGATAACGCCTATAAGTGATATCATAGAATACAGGTCTTTTGCTTTCCGACGTACCTCATGTTTTGTGATTATCTCCAGACTCATTTGTGGTGCCTCAGAGAGCAGTGGTTCATTGTTTTCCATGGCTATTATTCCATTGTGTACATGGACCACTTCTTCTTTATCCATTTACCGGTTGTTGGACATTTGGATTGCTTCACTGTCTTGGCTATTGTGAATAAGGCTGCACTGCAACTTTTGCGGCCTGTGTCTTCTCGATTCTTGTCTTCTCAAGTGAGAGGTCCATTGGTGCGCCTGCTGGATTGAATGGTACCTCCATTTTTCCTTTTAAACACAGCTCCTTTCTGTTCTCATTATTGGCTGTTACCCCTTTACGTCTCACCAGCAGGTAGAGGGTACACAGTTCCCTAAAACCCCTTCAGCATTTATTGTTTGTAGACTTTTTGCTCAAGGTCAGTCGACTGGTGTAAGTTGAAACTTTTTGTAGATTAGATTGCATGGGTCTAACACTCCCTGAGGTTGAGCTTTTATCCATTTTCCTTTTTTTTAAAAGAGCGTGAGTAAAACTTAACTCTTCCTACTCTCTTCTTGAAACATTTGCCTGTTTTGAATTGTTTTGTCCATTCCCTCCTTCAGCACAATTTTTTAGGGCAGGTGTCCTTTACAGCCCTGAGTCCTTGGGAATGTGAAGTGACCATTAGCTGTGAGTTTAAAGCTGTTCTTGCAGGAAACGGCCACAAGGTGGCAGCATTTCCCCTTTACCATATTTGGTTACTAGGGAAACAGAGCCTTAATGGAAGTGGTGTTCTAGGTTGTAAATTAGAATGGAATGTGCCAGGGAAAAGCCCTTTAAGTTTATGTCTCATTACTTCTTGTTCATATTTGTAGTTTACTTTTTATTTTTTTATCCCAGTAAATATGATTACAATGGTTTGTTTGTTCTAGGTGTGCAAGATGTGGTTCTTTCACACATATACATGTATCTATTCTTCCTCGCATCCTTTTCCCATGTAGGTTATGACACAATGTTGAGTAGTCTTCTCCTGGTCTTCCGTACGTCTTTGGTGGTTATATATTTCACATGGTTTGTATATCTCTGTTAACCCCAATGTGGCAATGTATCCAATCCTCATCCCTTTCTATTTGGTGAACCATAAGTTTTTTAATGAATCTGTGATTGCCTTTCTCTGTGGAAATATCTTCATTGGTATCAATTTTTAAGTAACTCTTAAAAGTGATATGATAGGATATGTGCCTTTTGCTTTCTCACTTACTACACGTGGCGTGATTACGTCTAGACTCATCTATGGTGCTTCAAATAGCATTGTTTCATTTTTTTCACTAGCGAATATTCCATCTGTACATGGAGGAGTTCTTCTTTGTCCATCCATCTGTTGCTGGACTTTTTGGTTACTTCCATATCTTGGCTATTGTAATGGTGTGCAATGCAGATTTGCCTGCCTGTGTCTTTCCAATTCTCTCTTCTTAGGTTATACGTCGAGGAGTGGGCCTGCTGGATCATATGGTAGCTCAATGTTTACCTTTTTAAGGCACCTCCATTCTGTTCTCATTCGTGGCCCTTTCCAAGTTACGTCCCCTTTGATGTTGAGGGTATGCATTTCTCCACAACACCTTCAGCATTTATTGTTTGTAGTTTTCTTGCTGATGGTTATTCTGACAAGTGTGAGCTGATACCTCTCTGTGGTTGAATTCGAATGTGCCACATAATCTGTTGAAATTGAGCTTTAAGGCATGTCCTTTTCTATTTTTCAAGCTGTGATTACCCCTTAGTTCTTCAAAGTGTTCTCTTTAAGTATGTGTCACATTTTGAAATGTTTTGGCCTTTACCTCGCTCAAGCCATTTTGAGGGCCTGTTTCATTTACAGTTCTGCAGTACTTGTTCCTATGAAGTGACCATTAGCACAGGCTTTAAAGCTGCTTTTGCAGGTAACTGCCAGAGGGCGGCAGCCTTTCTATGTCCCCCACCCTGGTAACTAGGGAAAAGCCCTTGCGGCCTGTGGTGTTTCTCGGTTATAAATTAGAGTGGAGTGTGCCCGGACAAACCCACACAAGCTGATGTCTCCTTACTTTTGTTGGATTTTTACATTTAATTTTTATTTTTTATTGGAGTAATTTTCCACTGTGTACGTGGACCACTTCTACTTTGTGCATTAATCGGTTGATGGACATTTTCATTGCTTCCAAGTGTTGGCTATGGTAAATATTGTTGGAGTGCAGGATTGCCAGGCTGTGACTTTTCGATTCTCATTTTCTCAGGTGATAGGCCCAGCAGTGGGTGTGATTGATTGACTGGTAGCACCGTGTTTCCCTTTGCAAAGCACCTTCTTTGTGTTTTCATTAGTGGCTCTTACCACGTCCCCCTTAGAATCGAGGGTACGCATTTCTCCACAATCGCTTCAGCATTTATTGTTTGCAGCATTTATGCTAATGGCCCTTCGGGCTGCTGTGAGCTGATAGGTTTTTGTAATTTGGGTTTGCATGTCTTTGAAAATTCGTAAAACTCATCATTTTTCTCCACCGTTTTCTTTTCTGTTAAAAAAAAGGAAACAATTGGGAGTACAATAGAACTCTTGAAATTGTGTTCTTGGAAGGTTGCCCTCTTTTGAAATTTTTGGTCGATTTTCCACCCCAGAATTTTTTTAGAAAGCAGGTGTCTTTTACCGAACTGCAAGTTTGGTGAATATTTAGTGACCTTTAGCAATGGGTTTAAAGCTGCTGTTGTAGGAAGTGGCCTCAAGCAGGAAGCTTATCTCTATTCCCATATCTGGGTACTAGGGCAGCAGAGCCTTTCTGGAAGTCGTGTTCCTAGTTTGTAAATTACATTGGAATGTGCATGGAGAAAGCCCCATAAGTTTATGTCTCATTATTTCTTCTTGGTTTTAAATTTTTTTTAAATTGGGGTAAAGCTTAGAATATTGTTTGTCCTAGGTGTACACAATCTGGTTCGTTTGTACATTATATATGTCTATTCAAGTACAGATCCTCTTCCCATGTAAAATGTTACTGAGGGTTCTGCAGACCTCCCTTGCTATATGGTTGGTCTTTTTGAGATATGTATATAATATGTGTTTGTATACGTATAGTAACACTAATCTTAATTTATACATTCCCCCCACCTTTCCTTTTAGATGAGCATAGTTTGTTTTCTAAGTCTGTGAGTGTCTTTCTCTGTGGAAATATGTTCCTTTGTGTCAGTTATTAGATAACGCCTATAAGTGATATCATAGAATACAGGTCTTTTGCTTTCCGACGTACCTCATGTTTTGTGATTATCTCCAGACTCATTTGTGGTGCCTCAGAGAGCAGTGGTTCATTGTTTTCCATGGCTATTATTCCATTGTGTACATGGACCACTTCTTCTTTATCCATTTACCGGTTGTTGGACATTTGGATTGCTTCACTGTCTTGGCTATTGTGAATAAGGCTGCACTGCAACTTTTGCGGCCTGTGTCTTCTCGATTCTTGTCTTCTCAAGTGAGAGGTCCATTGGTGCGCCTGCTGGATTGAATGGTACCTCCATTTTTACTTTTAAACACAGCTCCTTTCTGTTCTCATTATTGGCTGTTACCCCTTTACGTCTCACCAGCAGGTAGAGGGTACACAGTTCCCTAAAACCCCTTCAGCATTTATTGTTTGTAGACTTTTTGCTCAAGGTCAGTCGACTGGTGTAAGTTGAAACTTTTTGTAGATTAGATTGCATGGGTCTAACACTCCCTGAGGTTGAGCTTTTATCCATTTTCCTTTTTTTTAAAAGAGCGTGAGTAAAACTTAACTCTTCCTACTCGCTTCTTGAAACATTTGCCTGTTTTGAATTGTTTTGTCCATTCCCTCCTTCAGCACAATTTTTTAGGGCAGGTGTCCTTTACAGCCCTGAGTCCTTGGGAATGTGAAGTGACCATTAGCTGTGAGTTTAAAGCTGTTCTTGCAGGAAACGGCCACAAGGTGGCAGCATTTCCCCTTTACCATATTTGGTTACTAGGGAAACAGAGCCTTAATGGAAGTGGTGTTCTAGGTTGTAAATTAGAATGGAATGTGCCAGGGAAAAGCCCTTTAAGTTTATGTCTCATTACTTCTTGTTCATATTTGTAGTTTACTTTTTATTTTTTTATCCCAGTAAATATGATTACAATGGTTTGTTTGTTCTAGGTGTGCAAGATGTGGTTCTTTCACACATATACATGTATCTATTCTTCCTCGCATCCTTTTCCCATGTAGGTTATGACACAATGTTGAGTAGTCTTCTCCTGGTCTTCCGTACGTCTTTGGTGGTTATATATTTCACATGGTTTGTATATCTCTGTTAACCCCAATGTGGCAATGTATCCAATCCTCATCCCTTTCTATTTGGTGAACCATAAGTTTTTTAATGAATCTGTGATTGCCTTTCTCTGTGGAAATATCTTCATTGGTATCAATTTTTAAGTAACTCTTAAAAGTGATATGATAGGATATGTGCCTTTTGCTTTCTCACTTACTACACGTGGCGTGATTACGTCTAGACTCATCTATGGTGCTTCAAATAGCATTGTTTCCTTTTTTTCACTAGCGAATATTCCATCTGTACATGGAGGAGTTCTTCTTTGTCCATCCATCTGTTGGTGGACTTTTTGGTTACTTCCATATGTTGGCTATTGTAATGGTGTGCAATGCAGATTTGCCTGCCTGTGTCTTTCCAATTCTCTCTTCTTAGGTTATACGTCGAGGAGTGGGCCTGCTGGATCATATGGTAGCTCAATGTTTACCTTTTTAAGGCACCTCCATTCTGTTCTCATTCGTGGCCCTTTCCAAGTTACGTCCCCTTTGATGTTGAGGGTATGCATTTCTCCACAACACCTTCAGCATTTATTGTTTGTAGTTTTCTTGCTGATGGTTATTCTGACAAGTGTGAGCTGATACCTCTCTGTGGTTGAATTCGAATGTGCCACATAATCTGTTGAAATTGAGCTTTAAGGCATGTCCTTTTCTATTTTTCAAGCTGTGATTACCCCTTAGTTCTTCAAAGTGTTCTCTTTAAGTATGTGTCACATTTTGAAATGTTTTGGCCTTTACCTCGCTCAAGCCATTTTGAGGGCCTGTTTCATTTACAGTTCTGCAGTACTTGTTCCTATGAAGTGACCATTAGCACAGGCTTTAAAGCTGCTTTTGCAGGTAACTGCCAGAGGGCGGCAGCCTTTCTATGTCCCCCACCCTGGTAACTAGGGAAAAGCCCTTGCGGCCTGTGGTGTTTCTCGGTTATAAATTAGAGTGGAGTGTGCCCGGACAAACCCACACAAGCTGATGTCTCCTTACTTTTGTTGGATTTTTACATTTAATTTTTATTTTTTATTGGAGTAATTTTCCACTGTGTACGTGGACCACTTCTACTTTGTGCATTAATCGGTTGATGGACATTTTCATTGCTTCCAAGTGTTGGCTATGGTAAATATTGTTGGAGTGCAGGATTGCCAGGCTGTGACTTTTCGATTCTCATTTTCTCAGGTGATAGGCCCAGCAGTGGGTGTGATTGATTGACTGGTAGCACCGTGTTTCCCTTTGCAAAGCACCTTCTTTGTGTTTTCATTAGTGGCTCTTACCACGTCCCCCTTAGAATCGAGGGTACGCATTTCTCCACAATCGCTTCAGCATTTATTGTTTGCAGCATTTATGCTAATGGCCCTTCTGGCTGCTGTGAGCTGATAGGTTTTTGTAATTTGGGTTTGCATGTCTTTGAAAATTCGTAAAACTCATCATTTTTCTCCACCGTTTTCTTTTCTGTTAAAAAAAAGGAAACAATTGGGAGTACAATAGAACTCTTGAAATTGTGTTCTTGGAAGGTTGCCCTCTTTTGAAATTTTTGGTCGATTTTCCACCCCAGAATTTTTTTAGAAAGCAGGTGTCTTTTACCGAACTGCAAGTTTGGTGAATATTTAGTGACCTTTAGCAATGGGTTTAAAGCTGCTGTTGGAGGAAGTGGCCTCAAGCAGGAAGCTTATCTCCATTCCCATATCTGGGTACTAGGGCAGCAGAGCCTTTCTGGAAGTCGTGTTCCTAGTTTGTAAATTACATTGGAATGTGCATGGAGAAAGCCCCATAAGTTTATGTCTCATTATTTCTTCTTGGTTTTAAATTTTTTTTAAATTGGGGTAAAGCTTAGAATATTGTTTGTCCTAGGTGTACACCATCTGGTTCGTTTGTACATTATATATGTCTATTCAAGTACAGATCCTCTTCCCATGTAAAATGTTACTGAGGGTTCCGCAGACCTCCCTTGCTATATGGTTGGTCTTTTTGAGATATGTATATAATATGTGTTTGTATACGTATAGTAACACTAATCTTAATTTATCCATTCCCCCCACCTTTCCTTTTAGATGAGCATAGTTTGTTTTCTAAGTCTGTGAGTGTCTTTCTCTGTGGAAATATGTTCCTTTGTGTCAGTTATTAGATAACGCCTATAAGTGATATCATAGAATACAGGTCTTTTGCTTTCCGACGTACCTCATGTTTTGTGATTATCTCCAGACTCATTTGTGGTGCCTCAGAGAGCAGTGGTTCATTGTTTTCCATGGCTATTATTCCATTGTGTACATGGACCACTTCTTCTTTATCCATTTACCGGTTGTTGGACATTTGGATTGCTTCACTGTCTTGGCTATTGTGAATAAGGCTGCACTGCAACTTTTGCGGCCTGTGTCTTCTCGATTCTTGTCTTCTCAAGTGAGAGGTCCATTGGTGCGCCTGCTGGATTGAATGGTACCTCCATTTTTACTTTTAAACACAGCTCCTTTCTGTTCTCATTATTGGCTGTTACCCCTTTACGTCTCACCAGCAGGTAGAGGGTACACAGTTCCCTAAAACCCCTTCAGCATTTATTGTTTGTAGACTTTTTGCTCAAGGTCAGTCGACTGGTGTAAGTTGAAACTTTTTGTAGATTAGATTGCATGGGTCTAACACTCCCTGAGGTTGAGCTTTTATCCATTTTCCTTTTTTTTAAAAGAGCGTGAGTAAAACTTAACTCTTCCTACTCTCTTCTTGAAACATTTGCCTGTTTTGAATTGTTTTGTCCATTCCCTCCTTCAGCACAATTTTTTAGGGCAGGTGTCCTTTACAGCCCTGAGTCCTTGGGAATGTGAAGTGACCATTAGCTGTGAGTTTAAAGCTGTTCTTGCAGGAAACGGCCACAAGGTGGCAGCATTTCCCCTTTACCATATTTGGTTACTAGGGAAACAGAGCCTTAATGGAAGTGGTGTTCTAGGTTGTAAATTAGAATGGAATGTGCCAGGGAAAAGCCCTTTAAGTTTATGTCTCATTACTTCTTGTTCATATTTGTAGTTTACTTTTTATTTTTTTATCCCAGTAAATATGATTACAATGGTTTGTTTGTTCTAGGTGTGCAAGATGTGGTTCTTTCACACATATACATGTATCTATTCTTCCTCGCATCCTTTTCCCATGTAGGTTATGACACAATGTTGAGTAGTCTTCTCCTGGTCTTCCGTACGTCTTTGGTGGTTATATATTTCACATGGTTTGTATATCTCTGTTAACCCCAATGTGGCAATGTATCCAATCCTCATCCCTTTCTATTTGGTGAACCATAAGTTTTTTAATGAATCTGTGATTGCCTTTCTCTGTGGAAATATCTTCATTGGTATCAATTTTTAAGTAACTCTTAAAAGTGATATGATAGGATATGTGCCTTTTGCTTTCTCACTTACTACACGTGGCGTGATTACGTCTAGACTCATCTATGGTGCTTCAAATAGCATTGTTTCCTTTTTTTCACTAGCGAATATTCCATCTGTACATGGAGGAGTTCTTCTTTGTCCATCCATCTGTTGCTGGACTTTTTGGTTACTTCCATATCTTGGCTATTGTAATGGTGTGCAATGCAGATTTGCCTGCCTGTGTCTTTCCAATTCTCTCTTCTTAGGTTATACGTCGAGGAGTGGGCCTGCTGGATCATATGGTAGCTCAATGTTTACCTTTTTAAGGCACCTCCATTCTGTTCTCATTCGTGGCCCTTTCCAAGTTACGTCCCCTTTGATGTTGAGGGTATGCATTTCTCCACAACACCTTCAGCATTTATTGTTTGTAGTTTTCTTGCTGATGGTTATTCTGACAAGTGTGAGCTGATACCTCTCTGTGGTTGAATTCGAATGTGCCACATAATCTGTTGAAATTGAGCTTTAAGGCATGTCCTTTTCTATTTTTCAAGCTGTGATTACCCCTTAGTTCTTCAAAGTGTTCTCTTTAAGTATGTGTCACATTTTGAAATGTTTTGGCCTTTACCTCGCTCAAGCCATTTTGAGGGCCTGTTTCATTTACAGTTCTGCAGTACTTGTTCCTATGAAGTGACCATTAGCACAGGCTTTAAAGCTGCTTTTGCAGGTAACTGCCAGAGGGCGGCAGCCTTTCTATGTCCCCCACCCTGGTAACTAGGGAAAAGCCCTTGCGGCCTGTGGTGTTTCTCGGTTATAAATTAGAGTGGAGTGTGCCCGGACAAACCCACACAAGCTGATGTCTCCTTACTTTTGTTGGATTTTTACATTTAATTTTTATTTTTTATTGGAGTAATTTTCCACTGTGTACGTGGACCACTTCTACTTTGTGCATTAATCGGTTGATGGACATGTTCATTGCTTCCAAGTGTTGGCTATGGTAAATATTGTTGGAGTGCAGGATTGCCAGGCTGTGACTTTTCGATTCTCATTTTCTCAGGTGATAGGCCCAGCAGTGGGTGTGATTGATTGACTGGTAGCACCGTGTTTCCCTTTGCAAAGCACCTTCTTTGTGTTTTCATTAGTGGCTCTTACCACGTCCCCCTTAGAATCGAGGGTACGCATTTCTCCACAATCGCTTCAGCATTTATTGTTTGCAGCATTTATGCTAATGGCCCTTCGGGCTGCTGTGAGCTGATAGGTTTTTGTAATTTGGGTTTGCATGTCTTTGAAAATTCGTAAAACTCATCATTTTTCTCCACCGTTTTCTTTTCTGTTAAAAAAAAGGAAACAATTGGGAGTACAATAGAACTCTTGAAATTGTGTTCTTGGAAGGTTGCCCTCTTTTGAAATTTTTGGTCGATTTTCCACCCCAGAATTTTTTTAGAAAGCAGGTGTCTTTTACCGAACTGCAAGTTTGGTGAATATTTAGTGACCTTTAGCAATGGGTTTAAAGCTGCTGTTGTAGGAAGTGGCCTCAAGCAGGAAGCTTATCTCTATTCCCATATCTGGGTACTAGGGCAGCAGAGCCTTTCTGGAAGTCGTGTTCCTAGTTTGTAAATTACATTGGAATGTGCATGGAGAAAGCCCCATAAGTTTATGTCTCATTATTTCTTCTTGGTTTTAAATTTTTTTTAAATTGGGGTAAAGCTTAGAATATTGTTTGTCCTAGGTGTACACCATCTGGTTCGTTTGTACATTATATATGTCTATTCAAGTACAGATCCTCTTCCCATGTAAAATGTTACTGAGGGTTCTGCAGACCTCCCTTGCTATATGGTTGGTCTTTTTGAGATATGTATATAATATGTGTTTGTATACGTATAGTAACACTAATCTTAATTTATACATTCCCCCCACCTTTCCTTTTAGATGAGCATAGTTTGTTTTCTAAGTCTGTGAGTGTCTTTCTCTGTGGAAATATGTTCCTTTGTGTCAGTTATTAGATAACGCCTATAAGTGATATCATAGAATACAGGTCTTTTGCTTTCCGACGTACCTCATGTTTTGTGATTATCTCCAGACTCATTTGTGGTGCCTCAGAGAGCAGTGGTTCATTGTTTTCCATGGCTATTATTCCATTGTGTACATGGACCACTTCTTCTTTATCCATTTACCGGTTGTTGGACATTTGGATTGCTTCACTGTCTTGGCTATTGTGAATAAGGCTGCACTGCAACTTTTGCGGCCTGTGTCTTCTCGATTCTTGTCTTCTCAAGTGAGAGGTCCATTGGTGCGCCTGCTGGATTGAATGGTACCTCCATTTTTACTTTTAAACACAGCTCCTTTCTGTTCTCATTATTGGCTGTTACCCCTTTACGTCTCACCAGCAGGTAGAGGGTACACAGTTCCCTAAAACCCCTTCAGCATTTATTGTTTGTAGACTTTTTGCTCAAGGTCAGTCGACTGGTGTAAGTTGAAACTTTTTGTAGATTAGATTGCATGGGTCTAACACTCCCTGAGGTTGAGCTTTTATCCATTTTCCTTTTTTTTAAAAGAGCGTGAGTAAAACTTAACTCTTCCTACTCTCTTCTTGAAACATTTGCCTGTTTTGAATTGTTTTGTCCATTCCCTCCTTCAGCACAATTTTTTAGGGCAGGTGTCCTTTACAGCCCTGAGTCCTTGGGAATGTGAAGTGACCATTAGCTGTGAGTTTAAAGCTGTTCTTGCAGGAAACGGCCACAAGGTGGCAGCATTTCCCCTTTACCATATTTGGTTACTAGGGAAACAGAGCCTTAATGGAAGTGGTGTTCTAGGTTGTAAATTAGAATGGAATGTGCCAGGGAAAAGCCCTTTAAGTTTATGTCTCATTACTTCTTGTTCATATTTGTAGTTTACTTTTTATTTTTTTATCCCAGTAAATATGATTACAATGGTTTGTTTGTTCTAGGTGTGCAAGATGTGGTTCTTTCACACATATACATGTATCTATTCTTCCTCGCATCCTTTTCCCATGTAGGTTATGACACAATGTTGAGTAGTCTTCTCCTGGTCTTCCGTACGTCTTTGGTGGTTATATATTTCACATGGTTTGTATATCTCTGTTAACCCCAATGCGGCAATGTATCCAATCCTCATCCCTTTCTATTTGGTGAACCATAAGTTTTTTAATGAATCTGTGATTGCCTTTCTCTGTGGAAATATCTTCATTGGTATCAATTTTTAAGTAACTCTTAAAAGTGATATGATAGGATATGTGCCTTTTGCTTTCTCACTTACTACACGTGGCGTGATTACGTCTAGACTCATCTATGGTGCTTCAAATAGCATTGTTTCCTTTTTTTCACTAGCGAATATTCCATCTGTACATGGAGGAGTTCTTCTTTGTCCATCCATCTGTTGCTGGACTTTTTGGTTACTTCCATATGTTGGCTATTGTAATGGTGTGCAATGCAGATTTGCCTGCCTGTGTCTTTCCAATTCTCTCTTCTTAGGTTATACGTCGAGGAGTGGGCCTGCTGGATCATATGGTAGCTCAATGTTTACCTTTTTAAGGCACCTCCATTCTGTTCTCATTCGTGGCCCTTTCCAAGTTACGTCCCCTTTGATGTTGAGGGTATGCATTTCTCCACAACACCTTCAGCATTTATTGTTTGTAGTTTTCTTGCTGATGGTTATTCTGACAAGTGTGAGCTGATACCTCTCTGTGGTTGAATTCGAATGTGCCACATAATCTGTTGAAATTGAGCTTTAAGGCATGTCCTTTTCTATTTTTCAAGCTGTGATTACCCCTTAGTTCTTCAAAGTGTTCTCTTTAAGTATGTGTCACAGTTTGAAATGTTTTGGCCTTTACCTCCCTCAAGCCATTTTGAGGGCCTGTTTCATTTACAGTTCTGCAGTACTTGTTCCTATGAAGTGACCATTAGCACAGGCTTTAAAGCTGCTTTTGCAGGTAACTGCCAGAGGTCGGCAGCCTTTCTATGTCCCCCACCCTGGTAACTAGGGAAAAGCCCTTGCGGCCTGTGGTGTTTCTCGGTTATAAATTAGAGTGGAGTGTGCCCGGACAAACCCACACAAGCTGATGTCTCCTTACTTTTGTTGGATTTTTACATTTAATTTTTATTTTTTATTGGAGTAATTTTCCACTGTGTACGTGGACCACTTCTACTTTGTGCATTAATCGGTTGATGGACATGTTCATTGCTTCCAAGTGTTGGCTATGGTAAATATTGTTGGAGTGCAGGATTGCCAGGCTGTGACTTTTCGATTCTCATTTTCTCAGGTGATAGGCCCAGCAGTGGGTGTGATTGATTGACTGGTAGCACCGTGTTTCCCTTTGCAAAGCACCTTCTTTGTGTTTTCATTAGTGGCTCTTACCACGTCCCCCTTAGAATCGAGGGTACGCATTTCTCCACAATCGCTTCAGCATTTATTGTTTGCAGCATTTATGCTAATGGCCCTTCTGGCTGCTGTGAGCTGATAGGTTTTTGTAATTTGGGTTTGCATGTCTTTGAAAATTCGTAAAACTCATCATTTTTCTCCACCGTTTTCTTTTCTGTTAAAAAAAAGGAAACAATTGGGAGTACAATAGAACTCTTGAAATTGTGTTCTTGGAAGGTTGCCCTCTTTTGAAATTTTTGGTCGATTTTCCACCCCAGAATTTTTTTAGAAAGCAGGTGTCTTTTACCGAACTGCAAGTTTGGTGAATATTTAGTGACCTTTAGCAATGGGTTTAAAGCTGCTGTTGGAGGAAGTGGCCTCAAGCAGGAAGCTTATCTCCATTCCCATATCTGGGTACTAGGGCAGCAGAGCCTTTCTGGAAGTCGTGTTCCTAGTTTGTAAATTACATTGGAATGTGCATGGAGAAAGCCCCATAAGTTTATGTCTCATTATTTCTTCTTGGTTTTAAATTTTTTTTAAATTGGGGTAAAGCTTAGAATATTGTTTGTCCTAGGTGTACACCATCTGGTTCGTTTGTACATTATATATGTCTATTCAAGTACAGATCCTCTTCCCATGTAAAATGTTACTGAGGGTTCCGCAGACCTCCCTTGCTATATGGTTGGTCTTTTTGAGATATGTATATAATATGTGTTTGTATACGTATAGTAACACTAATCTTAATTTATACATTCCCCCCACCTTTCCTTTTAGATGAGCATAGTTTGTTTTCTAAGTCTGTGAGTGTCTTTCTCTGTGGAAATATGTTCCTTTGTGTCAGTTATTAGATAACGCCTATAAGTGATATCATAGAATACAGGTCTTTTGCTTTCCGACGTACCTCATGTTTTGTGATTATCTCCAGACTCATTTGTGGTGCCTCAGAGAGCAGTGGTTCATTGTTTTCCATGGCTATTATTCCATTGTGTACATGGACCACTTCTTCTTTATCCATTTACCGGTTGTTGGACATTTGGATTGCTTCACTGTCTTGGCTATTGTGAATAAGGCTGCACTGCAACTTTTGCGGCCTGTGTCTTCTCGATTCTTGTCTTCTCAAGTGAGAGGTCCATTGGTGCGCCTGCTGGATTGAATGGTACCTCCATTTTTACTTTTAAACACAGCTCCTTTCTGTTCTCATTATTGGCTGTTACCCCTTTACGTCTCACCAGCAGGTAGAGGGTACACAGTTCCCTAAAACCCCTTCAGCATTTATTGTTTGTAGACTTTTTGCTCAAGGTCAGTCGACTGGTGTAAGTTGAAACTTTTTGTAGATTAGATTGCATGGGTCTAACACTCCCTGAGGTTGAGCTTTTATCCATTTTCCTTTTTTTTAAAAGAGCGTGAGTAAAACTTAACTCTTCCTACTCTCTTCTTGAAACATTTGCCTGTTTTGAATTGTTTTGTCCATTCCCTCCTTCAGCACAATTTTTTAGGGCAGGTGTCCTTTACAGCCCTGAGTCCTTGGGAATGTGAAGTGACCATTAGCTGTGAGTTTAAAGCTGTTCTTGCAGGAAACGGCCACAAGGTGGCAGCATTTCCCCTTTACCATATTTGGTTACTAGGGAAACAGAGCCTTAATGGAAGTGGTGTTCTAGGTTGTAAATTAGAATGGAATGTGCCAGGGAAAAGCCCTTTAAGTTTATGTCTCATTACTTCTTGTTCATATTTGTAGTTTACTTTTTATTTTTTTATCCCAGTAAATATGATTACAATGGTTTGTTTGTTCTAGGTGTGCAAGATGTGGTTCTTTCACACATATACATGTATCTATTCTTCCTCGCATCCTTTTCCCATGTAGGTTATGACACAATGTTGAGTAGTCTTCTCCTGGTCTTCCATACGTCTTTGGTGGTTATATATTTCACATGGTTTGTATATCTCTGTTAACCCCAATGCGGCAATGTACCCAATCCTCATCCCTTTCTATTTGGTGAACCATAAGTTTTTTAATGAATCTGTGATTGCCTTTCTCTGTGGAAATATCTTCATTGGTATCAATTTTTAAGTAACTCTTAAAAGTGATATGATAGGATATGTGCCTTTTGCTTTCTCACTTACTACACGTGGCGTGATTACGTCTAGACTCATCTATGGTGCTTCAAATAGCATTGTTTCATTTTTTTCACTAGCGAATATTCCATCTGTACATGGAGGAGTTCTTCTTTGTCCATCCATCTGTTGCTGGACTTTTTGGTTACTTCCATATCTTGGCTATTGTAATGGTGTGCAATGCAGATTTGCCTGCCTGTGTCTTTCCAATTCTCTCTTCTTAGGTTATACGTCGAGGAGTGGGCCTGCTGGATCATATGGTAGCTCAATGTTTACCTTTTTAAGGCACCTCCATTCTGTTCTCATTCGTGGCCCTTTCCAAGTTACGTCCCCTTTGATGTTGAGGGTATGCATTTCTCCACAACACCTTCAGCATTTATTGTTTGTAGTTTTCTTGCTGATGGTTATTCTGACAAGTGTGAGCTGATACCTCTCTGTGGTTGAATTCGAATGTGCCACATAATCTGTTGAAATTGAGCTTTAAGGCATGTCCTTTTCTATTTTTCAAGCTGTGATTACCCCTTAGTTCTTCAAAGTGTTCTCTTTAAGTATGTGTCACAGTTTGAAATGTTTTGGCCTTTACCTCCCTCAAGCCATTTTGAGGGCCTGTTTCATTTACAGTTCTGCAGTACTTGTTCCTATGAAGTGACCATTAGCACAGGCTTTAAAGCTGCTTTTGCAGGTAACTGCCAGAGGGCGGCAGCCTTTCTATGTCCCCCACCCTGGTAACTAGGGAAAAGCCCTTGCGGCCTGTGGTGTTTCTCGGTTATAAATTAGAGTGGAGTGTGCCCGGACAAACCCACACAAGCTGATGTCTCCTTACTTTTGTTGGATTTTTACATTTAATTTTTATTTTTTATTGGAGTAATTTTCCACTGTGTACGTGGACCACTTCTACTTTGTGCATTAATCGGTTGATGGACATGTTCATTGCTTCCAAGTGTTGGCTATGGTAAATATTGTTGGAGTGCAGGATTGCCAGGCTGTGACTTTTCGATTCTCATTTTCTCAGGTGATAGGCCCAGCAGTGGGTGTGATTGATTGACTGGTAGCACCGTGTTTCCCTTTGCAAAGCACCTTCTTTGTGTTTTCATTAGTGGCTCTTACCACGTCCCCCTTAGAATCGAGGGTACGCATTTCTCCACAATCGCTTCAGCATTTATTGTTTGCAGCATTTATGCTAATGGCCCTTCTGGCTGCTGTGAGCTGATAGGTTTTTGTAATTTGGGTTTGCATGTCTTTGAAAATTCGTAAAACTCATCATTTTTCTCCACCGTTTTCTTTTCTGTTAAAAAAAAGGAAACAATTGGGAGTACAATAGAACTCTTGAAATTGTGTTCTTGGAAGGTTGCCCTCTTTTGAAATTTTTGGTCGATTTTCCACCCCAGAATTTTTTTAGAAAGCAGGTGTCTTTTACCGAACTGCAAGTTTGGTGAATATTTAGTGACCTTTAGCAATGGGTTTAAAGCTGCTGTTGGAGGAAGTGGCCTCAAGCAGGAAGCTTATCTCCATTCCCATATCTGGGTACTAGGGCAGCAGAGCCTTTCTGGAAGTCGTGTTCCTAGTTTGTAAATTACATTGGAATGTGCATGGAGAAAGCCCCATAAGTTTATGTCTCATTATTTCTTCTTGGTTTTAAATTTTTTTTAAATTGGGGTAAAGCTTAGAATATTGTTTGTCCTAGGTGTACACCATCTGGTTCGTTTGTACATTATATATGTCTATTCAAGTACAGATCCTCTTCCCATGTAAAATGTTACTGAGGGTTCCGCAGACCTCCCTTGCTATATGGTTGGTCTTTTTGAGATATGTATATAATATGTGTTTGTATACGTATAGTAACACTAATCTTAATTTATACATTCCCCCCACCTTTCCTTTTAGATGAGCATAGTTTGTTTTCTAAGTCTGTGAGTGTCTTTCTCTGTGGAAATATGTTCCTTTGTGTCAGTTATTAGATAACGCCTATAAGTGATATCATAGAATACAGGTCTTTTGCTTTCCGACGTACCTCATGTTTTGTGATTATCTCCAGACTCATTTGTGGTGCCTCAGAGAGCAGTGGTTCATTGTTTTCCATGGCTATTATTCCATTGTGTACATGGACCACTTCTTCTTTATCCATTTACCGGTTGTTGGACATTTGGATTGCTTCACTGTCTTGGCTATTGTGAATAAGGCTGCACTGCAACTTTTGCGGCCTGTGTCTTCTCGATTCTTGTCTTCTCAAGTGAGAGGTCCATTGGTGCGCCTGCTGGATTGAATGGTACCTCCATTTTTACTTTTAAACACAGCTCCTTTCTGTTCTCATTATTGGCTGTTACCCCTTTACGTCTCACCAGCAGGTAGAGGGTACACAGTTCCCTAAAACCCCTTCAGCATTTATTGTTTGTAGACTTTTTGCTCAAGGTCAGTCGAATGGTGTAAGTTGAAACTTTTTGTAGATTAGATTGCATGGGTCTAACACTCCCTGAGGTTGAGCTTTTATCCATTTTCCTTTTTTTTAAAAGAGCGTGAGTAAAACTTAACTCTTCCTACTCTCTTCTTGAAACATTTGCCTGTTTTGAATTGTTTTGTCCATTCCCTCCTTCAGCACAATTTTTTAGGGCAGGTGTCCTTTACAGCCCTGAGTCCTTGGGAATGTGAAGTGACCATTAGCTGTGAGTTTAAAGCTGTTCTTGCAGGAAACGGCCACAAGGTGGCAGCATTTCCCCTTTACCATATTTGGTTACTAGGGAAACAGAGCCTTAATGGAAGTGGTGTTGTAGGTTGTAAATTAGAATGGAATGTGCCAGGGAAAAGCCCTTTAAGTTTATGTCTCATTACTTCTTGTTCATATTTGTAGTTTACTTTTTATTTTTTTATCCCAGTAAATATGATTACAATGGTTTGTTTGTTCTAGGTGTGCAAGATGTGGTTCTTTCACACATATACATGTATCTATTCTTCCTCGCATCCTTTTCCCATGTAGGTTATGACACAATGTTGAGTAGTCTTCTCCTGGTCTTCCATACGTCTTTGGTGGTTATATATTTCACATGGTTTGTATATCTCTGTTAACCCCAATGCGGCAATGTACCCAATCCTCATCCCTTTCTATTTGGTGAACCATAAGTTTTTTAATGAATCTGTGATTGCCTTTCTCTGTGGAAATATCTTCATTGGTATCAATTTTTAAGTAACTCTTAAAAGTGATATGATAGGATATGTGCCTTTTGCTTTCTCACTTACTACACGTGGCGTGATTACGTCTAGACTCATCTATGGTGCTTCAAATAGCATTGTTTCCTTTTTTTCACTAGCGAATATTCCATCTGTACATGGAGGAGTTCTTCTTTGTCCATCCATCTGTTGCTGGACTTTTTGGTTACTTCCATATGTTGGCTATTGTAATGGTGTGCAATGCAGATTTGCCTGCCTGTGTCTTTCCAATTCTCTCTTCTTAGGTTATACGTCGAGGAGTGGGCCTGCTGGATCATATGGTAGCTCAATGTTTACCTTTTTAAGGCACCTCCATTCTGTTCTCATTCGTGGCCCTTTCCAAGTTACGTCCCCTTTGATGTTGAGGGTATGCATTTCTCCACAACACCTTCAGCATTTATTGTTTGTAGTTTTCTTGCTGATGGTTATTCTGACAAGTGTGAGCTGATACCTCTCTGTGGTTGAATTCGAATGTGCCACATAATCTGTTGAAATTGAGCTTTAAGGCATGTCCTTTTCTATTTTTCAAGCTGTGATTACCCCTTAGTTCTTCAAAGTGTTCTCTTTAAGTATGTGTCACAGTTTGAAATGTTTTGGCCTTTACCTCCCTCAAGCCATTTTGAGGGCCTGTTTCATTTACAGTTCTGCAGTACTTGTTCCTATGAAGTGACCATTAGCACAGGCTTTAAAGCTGCTTTTGCAGGTAACTGCCAGAGGGCGGCAGCCTTTCTATGTCCCCCACCCTGGTAACTAGGGAAAAGCCCTTGCGGCCTGTGGTGTTTCTCGGTTATAAATTAGAGTGGAGTGTGCCCGGACAAACCCACACAAGCTGATGTCTCCTTACTTTTGTTGGATTTTTACATTTAATTTTTATTTTTTATTGGAGTAATTTTCCACTGTGTACGTGGACCACTTCTACTTTGTGCATTAATCGGTTGATGGACATGTTCATTGCTTCCAAGTGTTGGCTATGGTAAATATTGTTGGAGTGCAGGATTGCCAGGCTGTGACTTTTCGATTCTCATTTTCTCAGGTGATAGGCCCAGCAGTGGGTGTGATTGATTGACTGGTAGCACCGTGTTTCCCTTTGCAAAGCACCTTCTTTGTGTTTTCATTAGTGGCTCTTACCACGTCCCCCTTAGAATCGAGGGTACGCATTTCTCCACAATCGCTTCAGCATTTATTGTTTGCAGCATTTATGCTAATGGCCCTTCTGGCTGCTGTGAGCTGATAGGTTTTTGTAATTTGGGTTTGCATGTCTTTGAAAATTCGTAAAACTCATCATTTTTCTCCACCGTTTTCTTTTCTGTTAAAAAAAAGGAAACAATTGGGAGTACAATAGAACTCTTGAAATTGTGTTCTTGGAAGGTTGCCCTCTTTTGAAATTTTTGGTCGATTTTCCACCCCAGAATTTTTTTAGAAAGCAGGTGTCTTTTACCGAACTGCAAGTTTGGTGAATATTTAGTGACCTTTAGCAATGGGTTTAAAGCTGCTGTTGGAGGAAGTGGCCTCAAGCAGGAAGCTTATCTCCATTCCCATATCTGGGTACTAGGGCAGCAGAGCCTTTCTGGAAGTCGTGTTCCTAGTTTGTAAATTACATTGGAATGTGCATGGAGAAAGCCCCATAAGTTTATGTCTCATTATTTCTTCTTGGTTTTAAATTTTTTTTAAATTGGGGTAAAGCTTAGAATATTGTTTGTCCTAGGTGTACACCATCTGGTTCGTTTGTACATTATATATGTCTATTCAAGTACAGATCCTCTTCCCATGTAAAATGTTACTGAGGGTTCCGCAGACCTCCCTTGCTATATGGTTGGTCTTTTTGAGATATGTATATAATATGTGTTTGTATACGTATAGTAACACTAATCTTAATTTATACATTCCCCCCACCTTTCCTTTTAGATGAGCATAGTTTGTTTTCTAAGTCTGTGAGTGTCTTTCTCTGTGGAAATATGTTCCTTTGTGTCAGTTATTAGATAACGCCTATAAGTGATATCATAGAATACAGGTCTTTTGCTTTCCGACGTACCTCATGTTTTGTGATTATCTCCAGACTCATTTGTGGTGCCTCAGAGAGCAGTGGTTCATTGTTTTCCATGGCTATTATTCCATTGTGTACATGGACCACTTCTTCTTTATCCATTTACCGGTTGTTGGACATTTGGATTGCTTCACTGTCTTGGCTATTGTGAATAAGGCTGCACTGCAACTTTTGCGGCCTGTGTCTTCTCGATTCTTGTCTTCTCAAGTGAGAGGTCCATTGGTGCGCCTGCTGGATTGAATGGTACCTCCATTTTTACTTTTAAACACAGCTCCTTTCTGTTCTCATTATTGGCTGTTACCCCTTTACGTCTCACCAGCAGGTAGAGGGTACACAGTTCCCTAAAACCCCTTCAGCATTTATTGTTTGTAGACTTTTTGCTCAAGGTCAGTCGACTGGTGTAAGTTGAAACTTTTTGTAGATTAGATTGCATGGGTCTAACACTCCCTGAGGTTGAGCTTTTATCCATTTTCCTTTTTTTTAAAAGAGCGTGAGTAAAACTTAACTCTTCCTACTCTCTTCTTGAAACATTTGCCTGTTTTGAATTGTTTTGTCCATTCCCTCCTTCAGCACAATTTTTTAGGGCAGGTGTCCTTTACAGCCCTGAGTCCTTGGGAATGTGAAGTGACCATTAGCTGTGAGTTTAAAGCTGTTCTTGCAGGAAACGGCCACAAGGTGGCAGCATTTCCCCTTTACCATATTTGGTTACTAGGGAAACAGAGCCTTAATGGAAGTGGTGTTGTAGGTTGTAAATTAGAATGGAATGTGCCAGGGAAAAGCCCTTTAAGTTTATGTCTCATTACTTCTTGTTCATATTTGTAGTTTACTTTTTATTTTTTTATCCCAGTAAATATGATTACAATGGTTTGTTTGTTCTAGGTGTGCAAGATGTGGTTCTTTCACACATATACATGTATCTATTCTTCCTCGCATCCTTTTCCCATGTAGGTTATGACACAATGTTGAGTAGTCTTCTCCTGGTCTTCCGTACGTCTTTGGTGGTTATATATTTCACATGGTTTGTATATCTCTGTTAACCCCAATGTGGCAATGTATCCAATCCTCATCCCTTTCTATTTGGTGAACCATAAGTTTTTTAATGAATCTGTGATTGCCTTTCTCTGTGGAAATATCTTCATTGGTATCAATTTTTAAGTAACTCTTAAAAGTGATATGATAGGATATGTGCCTTTTGCTTTCTCACTTACTACACGTGGCGTGATTACGTCTAGACTCATCTATGGTGCTTCAAATAGCATTGTTTCATTTTTTTCACTAGCGAATATTCCATCTGTACATGGAGGAGTTCTTCTTTGTCCATCCATCTGTTGCTGGACTTTTTGGTTACTTCCATATCTTGGCTATTGTAATGGTGTGCAATGCAGATTTGCCTGCCTGTGTCTTTCCAATTCTCTCTTCTTAGGTTATACGTCGAGGAGTGGGCCTGCTGGATCATATGGTAGCTCAATGTTTACCTTTTTAAGGCACCTCCATTCTGTTCTCATTCGTGGCCCTTTCCAAGTTACGTCCCCTTTGATGTTGAGGGTATGCATTTCTCCACAACACCTTCAGCATTTATTGTTTGTAGTTTTCTTGCTGATGGTTATTCTGACAAGTGTGAGCTGATACCTCTCTGTGGTTGAATTCGAATGTGCCACATAATCTGTTGAAATTGAGCTTTAAGGCATGTCCTTTTCTATTTTTCAAGCTGTGATTACCCCTTAGTTCTTCAAAGTGTTCTCTTTAAGTATGTGTCACAGTTTGAAATGTTTTGGCCTTTACCTCCCTCAAGCCATTTTGAGGGCCTGTTTCATTTACAGTTCTGCAGTACTTGTTCCTATGAAGTGACCATTAGCACAGGCTTTAAAGCTGCTTTTGCAGGTAACTGCCAGAGGGCGGCAGCCTTTCTATGTCCCCCACCCTGGTAACTAGGGAAAAGCCCTTGCGGCCTGTGGTGTTTCTCGGTTATAAATTAGAGTGGAGTGTGCCCGGACAAACCCACACAAGCTGATGTCTCCTTACTTTTGTTGGATTTTTACATTTAATTTTTATTTTTTATTGGAGTAATTTTCCACTGTGTACGTGGACCACTTCTACTTTGTGCATTCCTCGGTTGATGGACATGTTCAATGCTTCCAAGTGTTGGCTATGGTAAATATTGTTGGAGTGCAGGATTGCCAGGCTGTGACTTTTCGATTCTCATTTTCTCAGGTGATAGGCCCAGCAGTGGGTGTGATTGATTGACTGGTAGCACCGTGTTTCCCTTTGCAAAGCACCTTCTTTGTGTTTTCATTAGTGGCTCTTACCACGTCCCCCTTAGAATCGAGGGTACGCATTTCTCCACAATCGCTTCAGCATTTATTGTTTGCAGCATTTATGCTAATGGCCCTTCTGGCTGCTGTGAGCTGATAGGTTTTTGTAATTTGGGTTTGCATGTCTTTGAAAATTCGTAAAACTCATCATTTTTCTCCACCGTTTTCTTTTCTGTTAAAAAAAAGGAAACAATTGGGAGTACAATAGAACTCTTGAAATTGTGTTCTTGGAAGGTTGCCCTCTTTTGAAATTTTTGGTCGATTTTCCACCCCAGAATTTTTTTAGAAAGCAGGTGTCTTTTACCGAACTGCAAGTTTGGTGAATATTTAGTGACCTTTAGCAATGGGTTTAAAGCTGCTGTTGGAGGAAGTGGCCTCAAGCAGGAAGCTTATCTCCATTCCCATATCTGGGTACTAGGGCAGCAGAGCCTTTCTGGAAGTCGTGTTCCTAGTTTGTAAATTACATTGGAATGTGCATGGAGAAAGCCCCATAAGTTTATGTCTCATTATTTCTTCTTGGTTTTAAATTTTTTTTAAATTGGGGTAAAGCTTAGAATATTGTTTGTCCTAGGTGTACACCATCTGGTTCGTTTGTACATTATATATGTCTATTCAAGTACAGATCCTCTTCCCATGTAAAATGTTACTGAGGGTTCCGCAGACCTCCCTTGCTCTATGGTTGGTCTTTTTGAGATATGTATATAATATGTGTTTGTATACGTATAGTAACACTAATCTTAATTTATCCATTCCCCCCACCTTTCCTTTTAGATGAGCATAGTTTGTTTTCTAAGTCTGTGAGTGTCTTTCTCTGTGGAAATATGTTCCTTTGTGTCAGTTATTAGATAACGCCTATAAGTGATATCATAGAATACAGGTCTTTTGCTTTCCGACGTACCTCATGTTTTGTGATTATCTCCAGACTCATTTGTGGTGCCTCAGAGAGCAGTGGTTCATTGTTTTCCATGGCTATTATTCCATTGTGTACATGGACCACTTCTTCTTTATCCATTTACCGGTTGTTGGACATTTGGATTGCTTCACTGTCTTGGCTATTGTGAATAAGGCTGCACTGCAACTTTTGCGGCCTGTGTCTTCTCGATTCTTGTCTTCTCAAGTGAGAGGTCCATTGGTGCGCCTGCTGGATTGAATGGTACCTCCATTTTTACTTTTAAACACAGCTCCTTTCTGTTCTCATTATTGGCTGTTACCCCTTTACGTCTCACCAGCAGGTAGAGGGTACACAGTTCCCTAAAACCCCTTCAGCATTTATTGTTTGTAGACTTTTTGCTCAAGGTCAGTCGACTGGTGTAAGTTGAAACTTTTTGTAGATTAGATTGCATGGGTCTAACACTCCCTGAGGTTGAGCTTTTATCCATTTTCCTTTTTTTTAAAAGAGCGTGAGTAAAACTTAACTCTTCCTACTCTCTTCTTGAAACATTTGCCTGTTTTGAATTGTTTTGTCCATTCCCTCCTTCAGCACAATTTTTTAGGGCAGGTGTCCTTTACAGCCCTGAGTCCTTGGGAATGTGAAGTGACCATTAGCTGTGAGTTTAAAGCTGTTCTTGCAGGAAACGGCCACAAGGTGGCAGCATTTCCCCTTTACCATATTTGGTTACTAGGGAAACAGAGCCTTAATGGAAGTGGTGTTCTAGGTTGTAAATTAGAATGGAATGTGCCAGGGAAAAGCCCTTTAAGTTTATGTCTCATTACTTCTTGTTCATATTTGTAGTTTACTTTTTATTTTTTTATCCCAGTAAATATGATTACAATGGTTTGTTTGTTCTAGGTGTGCAAGATGTGGTTCTTTCACACATATACATGTATCTATTCTTCCTCGCATCCTTTTCCCATGTAGGTTATGACACAATGTTGAGTAGTCTTCTCCTGGTCTTCCGTACGTCTTTGGTGGTTATATATTTCACATGGTTTGTATATCTCTGTTAACCCCAATGCGGCAATGTATCCAATCCTCATCCCTTTCTATTTGGTGAACCATAAGTTTTTTAATGAATCTGTGATTGCCTTTCTCTGTGGAAATATCTTCATTGGTATCAATTTTTAAGTAACTCTTAAAAGTGATATGATAGGATATGTGCCTTTTGCTTTCTCACTTACTACACGTGGCGTGATTACGTCTAGACTCATCTATGGTGCTTCAAATAGCATTGTTTCATTTTTTTCACTAGCGAATATTCCATCTGTACATGGAGGAGTTCTTCTTTGTCCATCCATCTGTTGCTGGACTTTTTGGTTACTTCCATATCTTGGCTATTGTAATGGTGTGCAATGCAGATTTGCCTGCCTGTGTCTTTCCAATTCTCTCTTCTTAGGTTATACGTCGAGGAGTGGGCCTGCTGGATCATATGGTAGCTCAATGTTTACCTTTTTAAGGCACCTCCATTCTGTTCTCATTCGTGGCCCTTTCCAAGTTACGTCCCCTTTGATGTTGAGGGTATGCATTTCTCCACAACACCTTCAGCATTTATTGTTTGTAGTTTTCTTGCTGATGGTTATTCTGACAAGTGTGAGCTGATACCTCTCTGTGGTTGAATTCGAATGTGCCACATAATCTGTTGAAATTGAGCTTTAAGGCATGTCCTTTTCTATTTTTCAAGCTGTGATTACCCCTTAGTTCTTCAAAGTGTTCTCTTTAAGTATGTGTCACAGTTTGAAATGTTTTGGCCTTTACCTCCCTCAAGCCATTTTGAGGGCCTGTTTCATTTACAGTTCTGCAGTACTTGTTCCTATGAAGTGACCATTAGCACAGGCTTTAAAGCTGCTTTTGCAGGTAACTGCCAGAGGGCGGCAGCCTTTCTATGTCCCCCACCCTGGTAACTAGGGAAAAGCCCTTGCGGCCTGTGGTGTTTCTCGGTTATAAATTAGAGTGGAGTGTGCCCGGACAAACCCACACAAGCTGATGTCTCCTTACTTTTGTTGGATTTTTACATTTAATTTTTATTTTTTATTGGAGTAATTTTCCACTGTGTACGTGGACCACTTCTACTTTGTGCATTAATCGGTTGATGGACATTTTCATTGCTTCCAAGTGTTGGCTATGGTAAATATTGTTGGAGTGCAGGATTGCCAGGCTGTGACTTTTCGATTCTCATTTTCTCAGGTGATAGGCCCAGCAGTGGGTGTGATTGATTGACTGGTAGCACCGTGTTTCCCTTTGCAAAGCACCTTCTTTGTGTTTTCATTAGTGGCTCTTACCACGTCCCCCTTAGAATCGAGGGTACGCATTTCTCCACAATCGCTTCAGCATTTATTGTTTGCAGCATTTATGCTAATGGCCCTTCTGGCTGCTGTGAGCTGATAGGTTTTTGTAATTTGGGTTTGCATGTCTTTGAAAATTCGTAAAACTCATCATTTTTCTCCACCGTTTTCTTTTCTGTTAAAAAAAAGGAAACAATTGGGAGTACAATAGAACTCTTGAAATTGTGTTCTTGGAAGGTTGCCCTCTTTTGAAATTTTTGGTCGATTTTCCACCCCAGAATTTTTTTAGAAAGCAGGTGTCTTTTACCGAACTGCAAGTTTGGTGAATATTTAGTGACCTTTAGCAATGGGTTTAAAGCTGCTGTTGGAGGAAGTGGCCTCAAGCAGGAAGCTTATCTCCATTCCCATATCTGGGTACTAGGGCAGCAGAGCCTTTCTGGAAGTCGTGTTCCTAGTTTGTAAATTACATTGGAATGTGCATGGAGAAAGCCCCATAAGTTTATGTCTCATTATTTCTTCTTGGTTTTAAATTTTTTTTAAATTGGGGTAAAGCTTAGAATATTGTTTGTCCTAGGTGTACACCATCTGGTTCGTTTGTACATTATATATGTCTATTCAAGTACAGATCCTCTTCCCATGTAAAATGTTACTGAGGGTTCCGCAGACCTCCCTTGCTATATGGTTGGTCTTTTTGAGATATGTATATAATATGTGTTTGTATACGTATAGTAACACTAATCTTAATTTATCCCTTCCCCCCACCTTTCCTTTTAGATGAGCATAGTTTGTTTTCTAAGTCTGTGAGTGTCTTTCTCTGTGGAAATATGTTCCTTTGTGTCAGTTATTAGATAACGCCTATAAGTGATATCATAGAATACAGGTCTTTTGCTTTCCGACGTACCTCATGTTTTGTGATTATCTCCAGACTCATTTGTGGTGCCTCAGAGAGCAGTGGTTCATTGTTTTCCATGGCTATTATTCCATTGTGTACATGGACCACTTCTTCTTTATCCATTTACCGGTTGTTGGACATTTTGATTGCTTCACTGTCTTGGCTATTGTGAATAAGGCTGCACTGCAACTTTTGCGGCCTGTGTCTTCTCGATTCTTGTCTTCTCAAGTGAGAGGTCCATTGGCGCGCCTGCTGGATTGAATGGTACCTCCATTTTTACTTTTAAACACAGCTCCTTTCTGTTCTCATTATTGGCTGTTACCCCTTTACGTCTCACCAGCAGGTAGAGGGTACACAGTTCCCTAAAACCCCTTCAGCATTTATTGTTTGTAGACTTTTTGCTCAAGGTCAGTCGACTGGTGTAAGTTGAAACTTTTTGTAGATTAGATTGCATGGGTCTAACACTCCCTGAGGTTGAGCTTTTATCCATTTTCCTTTTTTTTAAAAGAGCGTGAGTAAAACTTAACTCTTCCTACTCTCTTCTTGAAACATTTGCCTGTTTTGAATTGTTTTGTCCATTCCCTCCTTCAGCACAATTTTTTAGGGCAGGTGTCCTTTACAGCCCTGAGTCCTTGGGAATGTGAAGTGACCATTAGCTGTGAGTTTAAAGCTGTTCTTGCAGGAAACGGCCACAAGGTGGCAGCATTTCCCCTTTACCATATTTGGTTACTAGGGAAACAGAGCCTTAATGGAAGTGGTGTTCTAGGTTGTAAATTAGAATGGAATGTGCCAGGGAAAAGCCCTTTAAGTTTATGTCTCATTACTTCTTGTTCATATTTGTAGTTTACTTTTTATTTTTTTATCCCAGTAAATATGATTACAATGGTTTGTTTGTTCTAGGTGTGCAAGATGTGGTTCTTTCACACATATACATGTATCTATTCTTCCTCGCATCCTTTTCCCATGTAGGTTATGACACAATGTTGAGTAGTCTTCTCCTGGTCTTCCGTACGTCTTTGGTGGTTATATATTTCACATGGTTTGTATATCTCTGTTAACCCCAATGTGGCAATGTATCCAATCCTCATCCCTTTCTATTTGGTGAACCATAAGTTTTTTAATGAATCTGTGATTGCCTTTCTCTGTGGAAATATCTTCATTGGTATCAATTTTTAAGTAACTCTTAAAAGTGATATGATAGGATATGTGCCTTTTGCTTTCTCACTTACTACACGTGGCGTGATTACGTCTAGACTCATCTATGGTGCTTCAAATAGCATTGTTTCATTTTTTTCACTAGCGAATATTCCATCTGTACATGGAGGAGTTCTTCTTTGTCCATCCATCTGTTGCTGGACTTTTTGGTTACTTCCATATCTTGGCTATTGTAATGGTGTGCAATGCAGATTTGCCTGCCTGTGTCTTTCCAATTCTCTCTTCTTAGGTTATACGTCGAGGAGTGGGCCTGCTGGATCATATGGTAGCTCAATGTTTACCTTTTTAAGGCACCTCCATTCTGTTCTCATTCGTGGCCCTTTCCAAGTTACGTCCCCTTTGATGTTGAGGGTATGCATTTCTCCACAACACCTTCAGCATTTATTGTTTGTAGTTTTCTTGCTGATGGTTATTCTGACAAGTGTGAGCTGATACCTCTCTGTGGTTGAATTCGAATGTGCCACATAATCTGTTGAAATTGAGCTTTAAGGCATGTCCTTTTCTATTTTTCAAGCTGTGATTACCCCTTAGTTCTTCAAAGTGTTCTCTTTAAGTATGTGTCACAGTTTGAAATGTTTTGGCCTTTACCTCCCTCAAGCCATTTTGAGGGCCTGTTTCATTTACAGTTCTGCAGTACTTGTTCCTATGAAGTGACCATTAGCACAGGCTTTAAAGCTGCTTTTGCAGGTAACTGCCAGAGGGCGGCAGCCTTTCTATGTCCCCCACCCTGGTAACTAGGGAAAAGCCCTTGCGGCCTGTGGTGTTTCTCGGTTATAAATTAGAGTGGAGTGTGCCCGGACAAACCCACACAAGCTGATGTCTCCTTACTTTTGTTGGATTTTTACATTTAATTTTTATTTTTTATTGGAGTAATTTTCCACTGTGTACGTGGACCACTTCTACTTTGTGCATTCCTCGGTTGATGGACATGTTCAATGCTTCCAAGTGTTGGCTATGGTAAATATTGTTGGAGTGCAGGATTGCCAGGCTGTGACTTTTCGATTCTCATTTTCTCAGGTGATAGGCCCAGCAGTGGGTGTGATTGATTGACTGGTAGCACCGTGTTTCCCTTTGCAAAGCACCTTCTTTGTGTTTTCATTAGTGGCTCTTACCACGTCCCCCTTAGAATCGAGGGTACGCATTTCTCCACAATCGCTTCAGCATTTATTGTTTGCAGCATTTATGCTAATGGCCCTTCTGGCTGCTGTGAGCTGATAGGTTTTTGTAATTTGGGTTTGCATGTCTTTGAAAATTCGTAAAACTCATCATTTTTCTCCACCGTTTTCTTTTCTGTTAAAAAAAAGGAAACAATTGGGAGTACAATAGAACTCTTGAAATTGTGTTCTTGGAAGGTTGCCCTCTTTTGAAATTTTTGGTCGATTTTCCACCCCAGAATTTTTTTAGAAAGCAGGTGTCTTTTACCGAACTGCAAGTTTGGTGAATATTTAGTGACCTTTAGCAATGGGTTTAAAGCTGCTGTTGGAGGAAGTGGCCTCAAGCAGGAAGCTTATCTCCATTCCCATATCTGGGTACTAGGGCAGCAGAGCCTTTCTGGAAGTCGTGTTCCTAGTTTGTAAATTACATTGGAATGTGCATGGAGAAAGCCCCATAAGTTTATGTCTCATTATTTCTTCTTGGTTTTAAATTTTTTTTAAATTGGGGTAAAGCTTAGAATATTGTTTGTCCTAGGTGTACACCATCTGGTTCGTTTGTACATTATATATGTCTATTCAAGTACAGATCCTCTTCCCATGTAAAATGTTACTGAGGGTTCCGCAGACCTCCCTTGCTATATGGTTGGTCTTTTTGAGATATGTATATAATATGTGTTTGTATACGTATAGTAACACTAATCTTAATTTATACATTCCCCCCACCTTTCCTTTTAGATGAGCATAGTTTGTTTTCTAAGTCTGTGAGTGTCTTTCTCTGTGGAAATATGTTCCTTTGTGTCAGTTATTAGATAACGCCTATAAGTGATATCATAGAATACAGGTCTTTTGCTTTCCGACGTACCTCATGTTTTGTGATTATCTCCAGACTCATTTGTGGTGCCTCAGAGAGCAGTGGTTCATTGTTTTCCATGGCTATTATTCCATTGTGTACATGGACCACTTCTTCTTTATCCATTTACCGGTTGTTGGACATTTGGATTGCTTCACTGTCTTGGCTATTGTGAATAAGGCTGCACTGCAACTTTTGCGGCCTGTGTCTTCTCGATTCTTGTCTTCTCAAGTGAGAGGTCCATTGGTGCGCCTGCTGGATTGAATGGTACCTCCATTTTTACTTTTAAACACAGCTCCTTTCTGTTCTCATTATTGGCTGTTACCCCTTTACGTCTCACCAGCAGGTAGAGGGTACACAGTTCCCTAAAACCCCTTCAGCATTTATTGTTTGTAGACTTTTTGCTCAAGGTCAGTCGACTGGTGTAAGTTGAAACTTTTTGTAGATTAGATTGCATGGGTCTAACACTCCCTGAGGTTGAGCTTTTATCCATTTTCCTTTTTTTTAAAAGAGCGTGAGTAAAACTTAACTCTTCCTACTCTCTTCTTGAAACATTTGCCTGTTTTGAATTGTTTTGTCCATTCCCTCCTTCAGCACAATTTTTTAGGGCAGGTGTCCTTTACAGCCCTGAGTCCTTGGGAATGTGAAGTGACCATTAGCTGTGAGTTTAAAGCTGTTCTTGCAGGAAACGGCCACAAGGTGGCAGCATTTCCCCTTTACCATATTTGGTTACTAGGGAAACAGAGCCTTAATGGAAGTGGTGTTCTAGGTTGTAAATTAGAATGGAATGTGCCAGGGAAAAGCCCTTTAAGTTTATGTCTCATTACTTCTTGTTCATATTTGTAGTTTACTTTTTATTTTTTTATCCCAGTAAATATGATTACAATGGTTTGTTTGTTCTAGGTGTGCAAGATGTGGTTCTTTCACACATATACATGTATCTATTCTTCCTCGCATCCTTTTCCCATGTAGGTTATGACACAATGTTGAGTAGTCTTCTCCTGGTCTTCCGTACGTCTTTGGTGGTTATATATTTCACATGGTTTGTATATCTCTGTTAACCCCAATGCGGCAATGTATCCAATCCTCATCCCTTTCTATTTGGTGAACCATAAGTTTTTTAATGAATCTGTGATTGCCTTTCTCTGTGGAAATATCTTCATTGGTATCAATTTTTAAGTAACTCTTAAAAGTGATATGATAGGATATGTGCCTTTTGCTTTCTCACTTACTACACGTGGCGTGATTACGTCTAGACTCATCTATGGTGCTTCAAATAGCATTGTTTCATTTTTTTCACTAGCGAATATTCCATCTGTACATGGAGGAGTTCTTCTTTGTCCATCCATCTGTTGCTGGACTTTTTGGTTACTTCCATATCTTGGCTATTGTAATGGTGTGCAATGCAGATTTGCCTGCCTGTGTCTTTCCAATTCTCTCTTCTTAGGTTATACGTCGAGGAGTGGGCCTGCTGGATCATATGGTAGCTCAATGTTTACCTTTTTAAGGCACCTCCATTCTGTTCTCATTCGTGGCCCTTTCCAAGTTACGTCCCCTTTGATGTTGAGGGTATGCATTTCTCCACAACACCTTCAGCATTTATTGTTTGTAGTTTTCTTGCTGATGGTTATTCTGACAAGTGTGAGCTGATACCTCTCTGTGGTTGAATTCGAATGTGCCACATAATCTGTTGAAATTGAGCTTTAAGGCATGTCCTTTTCTATTTTTCAAGCTGTGATTACCCCTTAGTTCTTCAAAGTGTTCTCTTTAAGTATGTGTCACAGTTTGAAATGTTTTGGCCTTTACCTCCCTCAAGCCATTTTGAGGGCCTGTTTCATTTACAGTTCTGCAGTACTTGTTCCTATGAAGTGACCATTAGCACAGGCTTTAAAGCTGCTTTTGCAGGTAACTGCCAGAGGGCGGCAGCCTTTCTATGTCCCCCACCCTGGTAACTAGGGAAAAGCCCTTGCGGCCTGTGGTGTTTCTCGGTTATAAATTAGAGTGGAGTGTGCCCGGACAAACCCACACAAGCTGATGTCTCCTTACTTTTGTTGGATTTTTACATTTAATTTTTATTTTTTATTGGAGTAATTTTCCACTGTGTACGTGGACCACTTCTACTTTGTGCATTAATCGGTTGATGGACATGTTCATTGCTTCCAAGTGTTGGCTATGGTAAATATTGTTGGAGTGCAGGATTGCCAGGCTGTGACTTTTCGATTCTCATTTTCTCAGGTGATAGGCCCAGCAGTGGGTGTGATTGATTGACTGGTAGCACCGTGTTTCCCTTTGCAAAGCACCTTCTTTGTGTTTTCATTAGTGGCTCTTACCACGTCCCCCTTAGAATCGAGGGTACGCATTTCTCCACAATCGCTTCAGCATTTATTGTTTGCAGCATTTATGCTAATGGCCCTTCTGGCTGCTGTGAGCTGATAGGTTTTTGTAATTTGGGTTTGCATGTCTTTGAAAATTCGTAAAACTCATCATTTTTCTCCACCGTTTTCTTTTCTGTTAAAAAAAAGGAAACAATTGGGAGTACAATAGAACTCTTGAAATTGTGTTCTTGGAAGGTTGCCCTCTTTTGAAATTTTTGGTCGATTTTCCACCCCAGAATTTTTTTAGAAAGCAGGTGTCTTTTACCGAACTGCAAGTTTGGTGAATATTTAGTGACCTTTAGCAATGGGTTTAAAGCTGCTGTTGGAGGAAGTGGCCTCAAGCAGGAAGCTTATCTCCATTCCCATATCTGGGTACTAGGGCAGCAGAGCCTTTCTGGAAGTCGTGTTCCTAGTTTGTAAATTACATTGGAATGTGCATGGAGAAAGCCCCATAAGTTTATGTCTCATTATTTCTTCTTGGTTTTAAATTTTTTTTAAATTGGGGTAAAGCTTAGAATATTGTTTGTCCTAGGTGTACACCATCTGGTTCGTTTGTACATTATATATGTCTATTCAAGTACAGATCCTCTTCCCATGTAAAATGTTACTGAGGGTTCCGCAGACCTCCCTTGCTCTATGGTTGGTCTTTTTGAGATATGTATATAATATGTGTTTGTATACGTATAGTAACACTAATCTTAATTTATACATTCCCCCCACCTTTCCTTTTAGATGAGCATAGTTTGTTTTCTAAGTCTGTGAGTGTCTTTCTCTGTGGAAATATGTTCCTTTGTGTCAGTTATTAGATAACGCCTATAAGTGATATCATAGAATACAGGTCTTTTGCTTTCCGACGTACCTCATGTTTTGTGATTATCTCCAGACTCATTTGTGGTGCCTCAGAGAGCAGTGGTTCATTGTTTTCCATGGCTATTATTCCATTGTGTACATGGACCACTTCTTCTTTATCCATTTACCGGTTGTTGGACATTTGGATTGCTTCACTGTCTTGGCTATTGTGAATAAGGCTGCACTGCAACTTTTGCGGCCTGTGTCTTCTCGATTCTTGTCTTCTCAAGTGAGAGGTCCATTGGTGCGCCTGCTGGATTGAATGGTACCTCCATTTTTACTTTTAAACACAGCTCCTTTCTGTTCTCATTATTGGCTGTTACCCCTTTACGTCTCACCAGCAGGTAGAGGGTACACAGTTCCCTAAAACCCCTTCAGCATTTATTGTTTGTAGACTTTTTGCTCAAGGTCAGTCGACTGGTGTAAGTTGAAACTTTTTGTAGATTAGATTGCATGGGTCTAACACTCCCTGAGGTTGAGCTTTTATCCATTTTCCTTTTTTTTAAAAGAGCGTGAGTAAAACTTAACTCTTCCTACTCTCTTCTTGAAACATTTGCCTGTTTTGAATTGTTTTGTCCATTCCCTCCTTCAGCACAATTTTTTAGGGCAGGTGTCCTTTACAGCCCTGAGTCCTTGGGAATGTGAAGTGACCATTAGCTGTGAGTTTAAAGCTGTTCTTGCAGGAAACGGCCACAAGGTGGCAGCATTTCCCCTTTACCATATTTGGTTACTAGGGAAACAGAGCCTTAATGGAAGTGGTGTTCTAGGTTGTAAATTAGAATGGAATGTGCCAGGGAAAAGCCCTTTAAGTTTATGTCTCATTACTTCTTGTTCATATTTGTAGTTTACTTTTTATTTTTTTATCCCAGTAAATATGATTACAATGGTTTGTTTGTTCTAGGTGTGCAAGATGTGGTTCTTTCACACATATACATGTATCTATTCTTCCTCGCATCCTTTTCCCATGTAGGTTATGACACAATGTTGAGTAGTCTTCTCCTGGTCTTCCGTACGTCTTTGGTGGTTATATATTTCACATGGTTTGTATATCTCTGTTAACCCCAATGCGGCAATGTATCCAATCCTCATCCCTTTCTATTTGGTGAACCATAAGTTTTTTAATGAATCTGTGATTGCCTTTCTCTGTGGAAATATCTTCATTGGTATCAATTTTTAAGTAACTCTTAAAAGTGATATGATAGGATATGTGCCTTTTGCTTTCTCACTTACTACACGTGGCGTGATTACGTCTAGACTCATCTATGGTGCTTCAAATAGCATTGTTTCATTTTTTTCACTAGCGAATATTCCATCTGTACATGGAGGAGTTCTTCTTTGTCCATCCATCTGTTGCTGGACTTTTTGGTTACTTCCATATCTTGGCTATTGTAATGGTGTGCAATGCAGATTTGCCTGCCTGTGTCTTTCCAATTCTCTCTTCTTAGGTTATACGTCGAGGAGTGGGCCTGCTGGATCATATGGTAGCTCAATGTTTACCTTTTTAAGGCACCTCCATTCTGTTCTCATTCGTGGCCCTTTCCAAGTTACGTCCCCTTTGATGTTGAGGGTATGCATTTCTCCACAACACCTTCAGCATTTATTGTTTGTAGTTTTCTTGCTGATGGTTATTCTGACAAGTGTGAGCTGATACCTCTCTGTGGTTGAATTCGAATGTGCCACATAATCTGTTGAAATTGAGCTTTAAGGCATGTCCTTTTCTATTTTTCAAGCTGTGATTACCCCTTAGTTCTTCAAAGTGTTCTCTTTAAGTATGTGTCACAGTTTGAAATGTTTTGGCCTTTACCTCCCTCAAGCCATTTTGAGGGCCTGTTTCATTTACAGTTCTGCAGTACTTGTTCCTATGAAGTGACCATTAGCACAGGCTTTAAAGCTGCTTTTGCAGGTAACTGCCAGAGGGCGGCAGCCTTTCTATGTCCCCCACCCTGGTAACTAGGGAAAAGCCCTTGCGGCCTGTGGTGTTTCTCGGTTATAAATTAGAGTGGAGTGTGCCCGGACAAACCCACACAAGCTGATGTCTCCTTACTTTTGTTGGATTTTTACATTTAATTTTTATTTTTTATTGGAGTAATTTTCCACTGTGTACGTGGACCACTTCTACTTTGTGCATTAATCGGTTGATGGACATTTTCATTGCTTCCAAGTGTTGGCTATGGTAAATATTGTTGGAGTGCAGGATTGCCAGGCTGTGACTTTTCGATTCTCATTTTCTCAGGTGATAGGCCCAGCAGTGGGTGTGATTGATTGACTGGTAGCACCGTGTTTCCCTTTGCAAAGCACCTTCTTTGTGTTTTCATTAGTGGCTCTTACCACGTCCCCCTTAGAATCGAGGGTACGCATTTCTCCACAATCGCTTCAGCATTTATTGTTTGCAGCATTTATGCTAATGGCCCTTCTGGCTGCTGTGAGCTGATAGGTTTTTGTAATTTGGGTTTGCATGTCTTTGAAAATTCGTAAAACTCATCATTTTTCTCCACCGTTTTCTTTTCTGTTAAAAAAAAGGAAACAATTGGGAGTACAATAGAACTCTTGAAATTGTGTTCTTGGAAGGTTGCCCTCTTTTGAAATTTTTGGTCGATTTTCCACCCCAGAATTTTTTTAGAAAGCAGGTGTCTTTTACCGAACTGCAAGTTTGGTGAATATTTAGTGACCTTTAGCAATGGGTTTAAAGCTGCTGTTGGAGGAAGTGGCCTCAAGCAGGAAGCTTATCTCCATTCCCATATCTGGGTACTAGGGCAGCAGAGCCTTTCTGGAAGTCGTGTTCCTAGTTTGTAAATTACATTGGAATGTGCATGGAGAAAGCCCCATAAGTTTATGTCTCATTATTTCTTCTTGGTTTTAAATTTTTTTAAATTGGGGTAAAGCTTAGAATATTGTTTGTCCTAGGTGTACACCATCTGGTTCGTTTGTACATTATATATGTCTATTCAAGTACAGATCCTCTTCCCATGTAAAATGTTACTGAGGGTTCCGCAGACCTCCCTTGCTATATGGTTGGTCTTTTTGAGATATGTATATAATATGTGTTTGTATACGTATAGTAACACTAATCTTAATTTATACATTCCCCCCACCTTTCCTTTTAGATGAGCATAGTTTGTTTTCTAAGTCTGTGAGTGTCTTTCTCTGTGGAAATATGTTCCTTTGTGTCAGTTATTAGATAACGCCTATAAGTGATATCATAGAATACAGGTCTTTTGCTTTCCGACGTACCTCATGTTTTGTGATTATCTCCAGACTCATTTGTGGTGCCTCAGAGAGCAGTGGTTCATTGTTTTCCATGGCTATTATTCCATTGTGTACATGGACCACTTCTTCTTTATCCATTTACCGGTTGTTGGACATTTGGATTGCTTCACTGTCTTGGCTATTGTGAATAAGGCTGCACTGCAACTTTTGCGGCCTGTGTCTTCTCGATTCTTGTCTTCTCAAGTGAGAGGTCCATTGGTGCGCCTGCTGGATTGAATGGTACCTCCATTTTTACTTTTAAACACAGCTCCTTTCTGTTCTCATTATTGGCTGTTACCCCTTTACGTCTCACCAGCAGGTAGAGGGTACACAGTTCCCTAAAACCCCTTCAGCATTTATTGTTTGTAGACTTTTTGCTCAAGGTCAGTCGACTGGTGTAAGTTGAAACTTTTTGTAGATTAGATTGCATGGGTCTAACACTCCCTGAGGTTGAGCTTTTATCCATTTTCCTTTTTTTTAAAAGAGCGTGAGTAAAACTTAACTCTTCCTACTCTCTTCTTGAAACATTTGCCTGTTTTGAATTGTTTTGTCCATTCCCTCCTTCAGCACAATTTTTTAGGGCAGGTGTCCTTTACAGCCCTGAGTCCTTGGGAATGTGAAGTGACCATTAGCTGTGAGTTTAAAGCTGTTCTTGCAGGAAACGGCCACAAGGTGGCAGCATTTCCCCTTTACCATATTTGGTTACTAGGGAAACAGAGCCTTAATGGAAGTGGTGTTCTAGGTTGTAAATTAGAATGGAATGTGCCAGGGAAAAGCCCTTTAAGTTTATGTCTCATTACTTCTTGTTCATATTTGTAGTTTACTTTTTATTTTTTTATCCCAGTAAATATGATTACAATGGTTTGTTTGTTCTAGGTGTGCAAGATGTGGTTCTTTCACACATATACATGTATCTATTCTTCCTCGCATCCTTTTCCCATGTAGGTTATGACACAATGTTGAGTAGTCTTCTCCTGGTCTTCCGTACGTCTTTGGTGGTTATATATTTCACATGGTTTGTATATCTCTGTTAACCCCAATGTGGCAATGTATCCAATCCTCATCCCTTTCTATTTGGTGAACCATAAGTTTTTTAATGAATCTGTGATTGCCTTTCTCTGTGGAAATATCTTCATTGGTATCAATTTTTAAGTAACTCTTAAAAGTGATATGATAGGATATGTGCCTTTTGCTTTCTCACTTACTACACGTGGCGTGATTACGTCTAGACTCATCTATGGTGCTTCAAATAGCATTGTTTCATTTTTTTCACTAGCGAATATTCCATCTGTACATGGAGGAGTTCTTCTTTGTCCATCCATCTGTTGCTGGACTTTTTGGTTACTTCCATATGTTGGCTATTGTAATGGTGTGCAATGCAGATTTGCCTGCCTGTGTCTTTCCAATTCTCTCTTCTTAGGTTATACGTCGAGGAGTGGGCCTGCTGGATCATATGGTAGCTCAATGTTTACCTTTTTAAGGCACCTCCATTCTGTTCTCATTCGTGGCCCTTTCCAAGTTACGTCCCCTTTGATGTTGAGGGTATGCATTTCTCCACAACACCTTCAGCATTTATTGTTTGTAGTTTTCTTGCTGATGGTTATTCTGACAAGTGTGAGCTGATACCTCTCTGTGGTTGAATTCGAATGTGCCACATAATCTGTTGAAATTGAGCTTTAAGGCATGTCCTTTTCTATTTTTCAAGCTGTGATTACCCCTTAGTTCTTCAAAGTGTTCTCTTTAAGTATGTGTCACAGTTTGAAATGTTTTGGCCTTTACCTCCCTCAAGCCATTTTGAGGGCCTGTTTCATTTACAGTTCTGCAGTACTTGTTCCTATGAAGTGACCATTAGCACAGGCTTTAAAGCTGCTTTTGCAGGTAACTGCCAGAGGGCGGCAGCCTTTCTATGTCCCCCACCCTGGTAACTAGGGAAAAGCCCTTGCGGCCTGTGGTGTTTCTCGGTTATAAATTAGAGTGGAGTGTGCCCGGACAAACCCACACAAGCTGATGTCTCCTTACTTTTGTTGGATTTTTACATTTAATTTTTATTTTTTATTGGAGTAATTTTCCACTGTGTACGTGGACCACTTCTACTTTGTGCATTAATCGGTTGATGGACATTTTCATTGCTTCCAAGTGTTGGCTATGGTAAATATTGTTGGAGTGCAGGATTGCCAGGCTGTGACTTTTCGATTCTCATTTTCTCAGGTGATAGGCCCAGCAGTGGGTGTGATTGATTGACTGGTAGCACCGTGTTTCCCTTTGCAAAGCACCTTCTTTGTGTTTTCATTAGTGGCTCTTACCACGTCCCCCTTAGAATCGAGGGTACGCATTTCTCCACAATCGCTTCAGCATTTATTGTTTGCAGCATTTATGCTAATGGCCCTTCGGGCTGCTGTGAGCTGATAGGTTTTTGTAATTTGGGTTTGCATGTCTTTGAAAATTCGTAAAACTCATCATTTTTCTCC
>NW_028122116.1:0-53790 GCF_965194805.1 Balaenoptera borealis | reverse complement strand
AAGATAAATGAGTTACTAGACTCCTACACTGTGGTTGACTGACAGGTCACAGAATAGTTTATATGGATCGAACAATAACCCAAACATGTAAATAGATGTCCCTTAAGACATAAAACAGAGAATTTTATAAGTTGTAGTAAAAGTAATATTCATTATTTTACATTAGATTCATCTGAATATTTATTTAGTTGGTTTTTCCTGGTTTTCATAGTATCTGGACATGTCACTGTGTCTTCTGAACACTACCTGATATTTTGAAGTGCATTGGCATCTCGAATGACTGATGAACCAATGGGCAGTGTTCCTAGGGAGACACGGAATGCTCTTCTTCCCGTTGTGGTGGGAGCCCTGACAGGGGTGCCATCCAGCATGTGAGGTGAAAGCCTAGAGGCCTGCCAGCATCACTGCGGCCCTTCCTGGGCCTTCCGCAGCAGACATAGTAACGTGGAGCTTGTGGCAAGGCCCCTAGGTTATTTACGGGGAATAAAAAAAAAAAACATGAGAGGGGCTGAAGTATCATAGAAACACTGTGGACTATCTAAGAAGGACGATGGGTTAGTTGCCAAGAAAGAAGAAGGACAAACAACTATGGTTTCCTACTATGTTCTGGCACAGAGTGTAACTTGCCCAGGGTTACAGGCCAGTAGAGGACCAAGCTGGCCCTCCAACCCAGGATGGGGTTCTTCAAAGCTCATGCTTTTTCTGCTGCATTATGCTAACTCATGTAAACATCGCCTCTTTTGGAATATTAGGATATCATGGCACACCTATTCAACAATAACCTCAAAAGCTACTTTGCCCACAGAAGAGAATTTGCAGCATGACTGAAATGCAATTTCTTATCCATATTGTGAACAGGAATAAACCATCATAATCAGAGATTGGAACCGTTAGCCTTGTAAAGTTCTAAGTATTAGCCTTTTCCCATGTGTGGTAGTCAGACTGAATATCAGTGTCACAGCTTTACCAATATCGTCTGATTTGTTGCCATGCCATGTTTTTGCCTCAGGGTTCATGGCAGAGATGAAGAAGATTTGATGATTCTCAGCTTAGTGCACATCCTGGAATAAGGCACAACTCATACTACTTACTGATGAAAAGCATACCGAGATCATCTGCAGCGATACGGGGAAAGGAGAGCATAGATAACTGCATTCCACATAGTATTCCTGGGAGGATTTGTGCAGAAGAATTAAACAGTTAATTTAAAATGACTGAAAATTCAATTGCTTAGCATTACCTCAAAGTATTTGTAGTTAAAAGTAGGAGAGTTTTCTAAAGGTCGCAGGTACTCTTCTATTTTAGCAAAAGGTGCTTTTTACACTTTTTATACTGTAAAAGGATCCAGGTAGTTGAGAAAGTCCTTTTTTCCATTTCTTTGAAAAGTAATCTTTGAGTTAGAGGGTGCTGTTGGCTCCAACGATCGGTATAATTCCAGTAAATCATCTGGTATGGATTATAATAAAATGCCAAGTGTATTACCAATAACCAGAAGAAATTTCTAAGACTTTTCAATGATTATTATCAATAATCTGAGACTACTTGCATTGCCTGAATCTACCTGACAGCATACCTCCATGTGGCAATTTCAGCTAATAAATTATATTTCTACTTTCAGTTGCTATGAAGTCACCCAAACTCTGCATTTGTTGTTGTTGGTGGAGTTTTAATGTATATGCTCTTCTAAAGATCGTGGGAATATGAAACAGAATGGTTATTCACTTGATTAATCTTTATTGCAGGTGAGAGGATAAAAGGTACTTTATAAAATACTTGATTAAATGTACCTATTTCTTGGCATACATCTTTAGATGTTTAATTATACTTTTTATGTGTTGGAGCCAACATTTCCCTGTAGAAATACAGCTCAAGATTTAATACCAGGCAACAGTGGAAAATGGGATTTAGTATGAAAATATTTGCTTTATGTAAACCTTTTTATGACTGTAGCTAATACATAAGTGAAGTCAAGCTGTAAAAACAATTAGCTGGGAAAATACCAAGTAAATTTTTTATATTCCAGTGAATATCTGTTAACTACACATTATTGTTGTCATTAAACTATATGCAGATGTACAATTAGATTCACTTAGATTTGGGTAAAAAAGACAAAGTACTAGAAGTATGCAGTGCGTATAATTACTGTTTGCATCTCCAAACAAAGCACATTAATCTTTCTGCAATACTGCTGATGTAATGTCTCCATGTTGCTTCTGGGAGTATTTGAAGTGGGCAAGCATCCAAAGTTGATAGTTAATTCTGATCAGCAAAGGCACTAGAGTAGATGTCTGGGTTGGACATTGTAACAAAGCAAACAATTTCTAAAGCTCTTGGAAGATTCCGGTGCAAACTCAATCATGCATTTGAATCTCTTATTCTAGACATTACAAAATTAATTTATCCACAAAGGGTGTGAAACCCCTTCTAAAATTATGATTTGTTACGTTTGTATTTTTATAAAAATTCAAACTTCTCGAAACCATCTACTTTGAGGCTTAAGCTAATGAAGAAACAGAAACATTTGAAATATTTTCTGGAACCAGTCCCAGGAACCATTTTGTTGCTGGGAAGGATTTTGAGAGATTTTCTTCACCAGTGGTCTTGAAAGGACATTCTCAGACAGCTCTTAATCAAAGATGATCTGTTGATGGAATTGAATAATGAGAATCTTCTTACAACTCAAAGAAAAAATAAGCCATATTTTCGATAATTTTCTTAAGCTAAGGATCTGCTGTTAGACTACTAGCATGCAGTATTTAGTGAATACGTATTAAAATTTTAAATTGTATTCCTTTAAAACATTTTATAAAAGCTTTTGAAGTGCAAAGTGCACTCCAAGGGCACAAACACATATATATTTGAAAATTGCTCCTAAGTAAATACACAGATATGTTACGATATTTCATGAAAAATACTATAATTTCCCCCTTATTTGCCACTTGAATCAGATTGAGAAAGTTGATACAGACAAAATCTTTCATATTACTGATGAGTCTTAGAGAAAATAAGTCCCGCTACCCAAAAAGATTGAGTAGATGGAACTTAAATCCAATTGATCTTAATGTAATCTAAAGATCTTTTCCTCTGTTCACTCTCTGAGTGTTTATTTAAGCTTATCAAGCTTGTAAATGTACTTGATAAACATTTTAAATTGTATTTCTTAAAATGTTAAGTAATCTTTATTATATTCAAGATAAAAAGCTTTTAGCAGATTAAACAATAACCTGCGGGAATACACAGACTCTTAACTAAGGCAGCATGTCTCCAGGTGTGTTTTGTAGAATACACATGCTAGTTCACGAAAAAGGGGGTTTCATTACCAAAAATATTTAGGAAACACTGTATAGTGTTTTTCCCTCTTGAAGACAGGACAGTTCAGACAACATAAAGCCTATGAGAAGGCAGGTTCATTAACCTTATAGCTATGTTGATAGATACCTTGCAAATTAATTATATATCCACCGTGAGAAGTTAGAAAAGGAATGACTAAGGTCTGAGGAAGGAAAATGAATGTAGAAATAGATTAATTAGAAAACAGAAGAATAATAGAAAAAAATGCAGAATCCAATATCTTGTTCTTAGAACCAATAAAATATTTAAATATGTAGCCTAATCAAGGCAAGCAATTGTGAGTTTAAAGCAGAGATGTGCAAAACATGGTCTGAGATGGGGGAACACTGCAGATGCACAAGAAATGAAAATTCTCATAAAGGACTAATTTGTTCAACTCATGGAAAATGATTTCAGAACCTTGGATGGATGGGATGCTTTTGTAGGAAAATATAAATGATCAAAACTGACCTCAAAAGGAGAAAATAAAGAAGCAGTTGCTCTAGATGTAAGAGGATAAGTAATGGAATAGCTGACTGCCACCCCTCGCCCAGCACCCTGAAGGGAAAGCACCTGACCTCGGTGGTTTCACAGAGGAATCTTACTGAACCTTCGGAAAACTGGAAACAGATTATTCTGGGCAACCAAAAATAACCTTGGTGTCTAGCTCAACAATGCGAGTTTGAGATAACAACAAAGGATAGAGCTTCAGATCGATATTATTTGTAGAATATCAATGGAAAAATCTTAATTGAAATATTGGCAGACAGAATTTGGCAATACATTGAAAGAAGAACCACCATAACCAACTGGGATTTATTCTAGGAATGTAAAATTGTTTCACAATTAGAAAATATGTTAATAAAATTCACCTTATTAAGAGATGAAAAGTAAAAATTGTCAACTACACAGATGCTGAAAATACATTAAAAAATCCATTCTCAACTTAGAAAATCCAATACATTATGAACACAACTGAATATTACTTTAACACTGTACACTGTGTACTCTGTCGATACACCCACACATACTCTCTCCCCGTCTCTCTCACACACACGCACACAACCATCCCATCTTTTTTTTTTTTTTTTTGGCTGCGTCACGAGGCATGCGGGATCTTAGTTCCCCGACCAGGGATTGGACCCACGTCCCCTGCAGTGGAAGTGTGGAGTCTTACCCACTGGACCACCAGGGAAGTCCCATCCCATCTCATCTTAACCCACCTCAACAGCCAGCGTTATGCTTAATGAGGACACACTAGCCACATTCCCATTAAAGTAAAAAACAAGACCATCCGTTATCAACTGCTGTTTGGTATTCAGTTGGAGGTATGAACCCACACAATTAGGGAAAATAAAAGGAATGAAATGTGGAAAGAAATAGGAAGAAGTATCATTTTTTTGCACATCAGTTGTGATTATCTGGAGAATTGCAAGAGAACTAAAAACTTGTTAGAGGCAGGCAGGAGAATTCAATAAGGGAGATGGGACCAAGTTAACATTCAGGAATGAAAAGTCTTTGTATTCACAAGCAAGGGAAGGGAAGGAGACCCCTGTAAGGAGGTAGGTGCTCTCTGTCTTCAGCATCCATAAAAATCACCCAGGCTGTTCGGTAATCATGTTGATTCCTGGCCTCGTCCAAAGAGTCTGGTTGTCAGCCTTGACTCTGCGTTTTCACAGGTGTTCCTAGACCCCTCCAGGAGGACTCTGATGGTTTTTGTGAGGGACCCACACTTTGAGAAATGCTGCCCTGAGGACCCCACCCCCATTCCTGTTCCGTCACTCCTCACTTGGCTGCCTGCGGTGCCAGCCATTTACCTGTCTCAGACGGTGTGCTGCGGTACCTGGAGGGACACAGCGGCAGCACACCCTGGCAAGAGCGCCCCCAGCTTCCTCTGCTGGGGACCCTTCTTTACTGCCACAAGTTCTAGCACTGGGCGTCGGCCACCACGTGAGAGGCACGCCTGGCGGCTGCTGCTGCTACACACCCGCCGTCCAGCGGGATGGCAGGAAATAGGGGGTGTCCTCTGGTCCCTGTGCTTAGGGAGAACACTGAGCAGAGGTTCAGGGCGGTTGCAGCCTTTACTAACTTGCCAAGTTCTGCAGGGCTGCATTTCCCTGGAGTTCATCACTCTTTTCTCACCAGTCCTATAGTCAGTCTCTTAATTCCTGTGCTTTCCAGTGCTTCCCTGCTTGAATGATCACTGACCCTTAGCAGAACGGTAACTGGTTAAGTCCAGCTCCTCTGACTCTGTACTTGTACCCAGGAAGCCACAGAAAAACGTAACTGTGCTGACTGGTCCCATCTTGAAACAATGAACACAACCCTTAGGTGGCTTTCAGCACTGCCGGCAATCTCCTGTATTCTTCTGGGCAATCCGGTTTCCTGTGTTCACAGATGACTTGTCTAGACTATGCAGTGGCCTGCCAGCCCCCCTCTTCTTGCCTTTCTTTGGGCAAACAGGAGTGAGAGACTTTTAAGTAATAAGTCCGACTGTGTCACTTCCCTGCTTAAAACCCTCTGATGGCTTCCATCACATGTGGGATTAAGTTGTGACTAGTTTCCTGCCACTCACCCCTTGACTCACTTCTTCCAGGTATAAGAACACTTGCTGTTTCTCAAAAAATGCCCCATATGTTACCACCCCAGGGCCTTTGCACTTGCTGTCTCATTTGCTAGGAACACTTTTTCCTCCAGGCATCCCCATACCTAGAATTCTTACTCCAACCACCTCTTTATTCAAATGCCACATCCTAAAAGAGGTTCTCTGTTCTGCTTTGCTTTTCTTCCTAGCCCATCTTACTAGTTGATACTATTTGATTGATTGGTTGATTGATTGTCTCCTGAGACCTACCATCCCTAGGGATTAAAGCAGTCCCTGGCATGAATTAGGTCCTTAATAAATATTTTTTGAATAAATAATTTAATCCACATACACCCACCAACCCCCACCCCTGGCAATCAAACAAGGGCAGGAAGAAGACCAGGTTATTAATTTCTGAGCGTTCAGAAGGGAGGGATGACTTTTATTCCCTCTCCCTTGCACTCCCCCAATCTGGCAGGCTAATTTCTGGGAGTCTGCCAAGAATGTAAATAAGAACAGGTGACATCACCTAGGAAGACTGTCTTGTCTATGAGAAACAGAAGTTTGAACCTTAGGGAGTATGAACTTTTTTTTTAAAAATTGGTTTTTATTGAGGTAAAACTCACAGTCACATAAAATTCACCATTTTAACTACTTTAAAGTGTACAGTTCAGTACACTGTGAATTACTACGTTCACAGTGTTGTACAACCATCACCACTATCTAATTCCAGAACATTTCATTACGCCCATAAGAATCCCCCCTACCCCTGAACAGTTACTCCCCACTTTCCCTCTTCCCAGCCCCTGGCAACCACTAATCTACTTTCTGTCTGGTGGAATTGCCTATTCCGGACATTTCATCTGAATGCAATCATACAATATGTAGACTTTGTGTCTAGCTTTCACTTAGCCTAATGTTTTCAGAGTTCGCGCACATTGTGTCGTGTATCAGTGCTTTGTCCCTTTGTATGGCTCTACAGTACTCCATTGTTTGGACATACTACATTTTGTTTCTTGATTCATCAGTTGGGTGGCCCTTTGGGTTATTTCTCCTTTATGGCTGTTATGAATAATGCTGCTATGAACATTTGCGTGCCCATTTTTGTTTACACACTTTAAAAAATTTCTCTTCAGTTTTAGATATCTGGGAGTGAATTGCTGGGTCAGATGGTAATTCTGTGTTTAACTTTTAGGGAACAGCAGTGGCTGCACAACTGTAAGCATCCTAGTGGGTGTGCAGTGGTGTGTCATCGTGGTTTTGACTGGAGTTCCCTCCTGGGAACGTTAGCGTTTAAGCACGGGTTCCCGAAAGGTGGGTTACCAGAGGAGGCAGAGCGTGAGAGAGAGCAGCGGTGCTGCCATCAGCTCGGTCTCCTGGGCTTACAGTGCCCCAGCTTTCTCTTTGGAACTGATGTGACCACTGATCTAAGTTTGGCTTAAATTGCCTTGATGTTCCAAGTCTATCATGACCTCCCCAAAGTTCACAGTTAGTAGCTCTGCAGTTTAAAGCGCTCATTTATCCAGTTCATTCAGACGCAGCACAGTGTAGAGGTTAAGCCCGTAGCCTCTGGAGTGAGACTGTTTGGTTCAGACGCTGGCTCAAGGGGGGGAGCCTTGGACAAATAAGTGAACACCTCTGTTCCTCACTTCCTTGCGTGCAAAGTGAAGTTGAGATTGTTACCGTGGCTGAATGAGATGAGTATGCACAGAGCTTCAGACAGTGGCTGGCACACGGTGAGCTCTGTGTGTTGGCTGTAATCATGATGATGGTGATGGTGGTGATGATGATTTATCTAGATATCCATTTAGGGAAGGGGCAAGAACATTTTTATGCTGGATCCAAGTTTGGGATTGAGGGTGGTAATTGTGTGTTTATAAAGAGGTGCTCTGTGATAGCAGGCTCTGATTTCCATAGTCCTGTTGTGATACTGGCGTCAGTGACACAGTACAAATGATTGACTCTTGTGGCTCATAGTCTGTATTCCACAAGTCATTCCACTAATTCATCAAATTTACATTTTGAACACAGGTTTACTTTTGTTTGGACAGGGACTAGACTTACTTCAATAAAATATTTTCTTTTGTTTATATACCAGTATAACCATATTCTTTTTAAAATTTGGAAATTATGAAAGAAAATATCGTTTATAATTCCATCACTTCAAAACACCCTATCCCAGCTTTTAGTGCATCTCTTTCGATATTTTCCCTTATGCATTTTAAACATAATTATAATTCTACAAATAGAATAGAATATCCTTACATCTCTTTTAAAGCTTATTTTCAGCCGTCCTGTGAGTCTTTTCTGATAGATCCTAATTTTTGAAATTTCTCAAGACTAAACATTCAGATCCCATAAAAGATATATTTTCAAAATTTATAGATGTGAATAGAGAAAGAACTCTCTCCTATCTAGACGTTTTATATACATACAAGCTTGAAAATGTGCCAAGGACTATTTTATAGCTTTATGATAAAACCTATTATTTTTCAATAGCAAGAAAAAGAATGCTTAGCTGTGCCAAAACGTGTACAAAGAGTCAAAATAATCAACAGGGCATTTGAATTCTAAGTTTTGGCCTTTATAGTTCTTTAAACATAAATTCTGCAAATATTTTACAGATAAGTAAACTGAGATAGAAAGATTAAGTGACATTTCTGTTTTCAGTCAATGTTAGAAGTAAACACAGAAATCCAAAGCCTCTCCTTATTAGATCAGAAGATAACATGTTCATATATTTAAGACATAAACCTGTAGAGGAGACATGAATGCTTAAGCTGGGCTGAGATTTATGATAATGCTATCAAATAAAATGAGGCAATTATTTTTCAGTTTTTAAAAGTTCTAATGTTATTTGGAATATGTCTTTCTCACCTTGTAAAAATGATACTTAGGAAAGTGGAGATGATGGAGAAGGCAGTCACAGAATGCTAGGGAGGATTTTAGTTGTTTAGAAAGAAAAACACGAAATGAGTTCCACAAAGAGGGCATTAATGAGGTAGACTGAGGGAGGATGGCAAGGTCTATGGTATAGAAAGTTGTTATAACTGACAGTCAAATATAAGAATAAGAATACCCATATTCTTGTAAGAATACTATGTAAGAGTGTAAAATCTTCCCTTTGTTCAAAAACCAAAACAAAACTGTATAAGGAATGTCAAGTATTAATTCAAAGGAGCCAATATCATTCTTTCTTTTTTTTTTTTTCCTTTCTTTTTTTTTTTTTTAAACATCTTTATTGAAGTATAATTGCCTTACAATGGTGTGTTAGCTTCTGCTTTATAACAAAGTGAATCAGTTATACATATACAATATGTTCCCATTTCTCTTCCCTCTTGCATCTCCCTCCCTCCCACCCTCCCCATCCCACCCCTCTAGGTGGTCACAAAGCACCGAGCTGATCTCCCTGTGCTATGCGGCTGCTTCCCACTAGTTATCTATTTTACATTTGGTAGTGTATATATGTCCATGACACTCTCTTACCCTGTCACATCTCACCCCACCCCCTCCCCATATCCTCAAGTCCATTCTCTAGTAGGTCTGTGTCTTTATTCCCGTCTTGCCACTAGGTTCTTCATGGCCTTTTTTTTTCCCCTTAGATTCCGTATATATGTGTTAGCATACTGTATTTGTTTTTCTCTTTCTGACTTACTTCACTCTGTATGACAGACTCTAACTCCATCCACCTCATTACAAATACCTCCATTTCATTTCTTTTTATGGCTGAGTAATATTCCATTGTATATATGTGCCACATCTTCTTTATCCATTCATCTGTCGATGGACATTTAGGTTGCTTCCATGTCCTGGCTATTGTAAATAGAGCTGCAATGAACATTTTGGTACATGACTCTTTTTGACCTATGGTTTTCTCAGGGTATATGCCCAGTAGTGGGATTGCTGGGTCATATGGTAGTTCTATTTGTAGTTTTTTAAGGAACCTCCATACTGTTCTCCATAGTGGCTGTATCAATTTACATTCCCACCAACAGTGCAAGAGTGTTCTCTTTCCTCCACACCCTCTCCAGCATTTATTGTTTCTAGATTTTTTGATGATGGCCATTCTGACCGGTGTGAGATGATATCTCATTGTAGTTTTGATTTGCATTTCTCTAATGATTAATGATGTTGAGCATTCTTTCATGTGTCTGTAGGCCATCTGTATATCTTCTTTGGAGAAATGTCTATTTAGGTCTTCTGCCCATTTTTGGATTGGGTTGTTCGTTTTTTTGTTATTGAGCTGCATGAGCTGCTTGTAAATCTTGGAGATTAATCCTTTGTCAGTTGCTTCATTTGCAAATATTTTCTCCCATTCTGATGGTTGTCTTTTGGTCTTGTTTATGGTTTCCTTTGCTGTGCAAAAGCTTTTAAGTTTCATTAGGTCCCATTTGTTTATTTGTGTTCTTATTTCCATTTCTCTGGGAGCTGGGTCAAAAAGAATCTTGCTGTGATGTATGTCATAGAGTGTTCTGCCTATGTTTTCCTCTGAGAGTTTGATAGTGTCTGCCCTTACACTTAGGTCTTTAATCCATTTTGAGTTTATTTTTGTGCATGGTGTCAGGGAGTGTTCTAATTTCATACTTTTACATGTACCTGTCCAATTTTCCCAGCACCACTTATTGAAGAGGCTGTCTTTTCTCCACTGTATATGCTTGCCTCCTTTATCAAAGATAAGGTGACCATATGTGTGTGGGTTTATCTCCGGGCTTTCTATCCTGTTCCATTGATCTATATTTCTGTTTTTGTGCCAGTACCAAACTGTCTTGATTACTGAAGCTTTGTAATATAGTCTGAAGTCAGGGAGCCTGATTCCCCCAGCTCCATTTTTCGTTCTCAAGATTGCTTTGGCTATTCGGGGTCTTTTGTGTTTCCATACAAATTGTGAAATTTTTTGTTCTAGTTCTGTGAAAAATGCCAGTGGTAGTTTGATAGGGATTGCATTGAATCTGTAGATTGCTTTGGGTAGTAGAGTCATTTTCACAATGTTGATTCTTCCAATCCAGGAACATGGTATATCTCTCCATCTATTTGTATCATCTTTAATTTCTTTCATCAGTGTCTTATAATTTTCTGCATACAGGTCTTTTGTCTCCTTAGGTAGGTAGGTTTATTCCTAGATATTTTATTCTTTTTGTTGCAATGGTAAACGGGAGTGTTTTCTTAATTTCACTTGCAGATTTTTCGTCATTAGTGTATAGAAATGCAAGAGATTTCTGTGCATTAATTTTGTATCCTGCTACTTTACCAAATTCATTGATTAGCTCTAGGAGTTTTCTGGTAGCATCTTTCGGATTCTCTATGTATAGTATCATGTCATCTGCAAATAGTGACAGCTTTACTTCTTCTTTTCCGATTTGGATTCCTTTTATTTCTTTGTCTTCTCTGATTGCTGTGGCTAACACTTCCAAAACTATGTTGAATAATAGTGGTGAGAGTGGGCAACCTTGTCTTGTTCCTGATCTTAGTGGAAATGGTTTCAGTTTTTCACCATTGAGGACAATGTTGGCTGTGGGTTTGTCATATATGGCCTTTATTATGTTGAGGAAAGTTCCCTCTATGCCTACTTTCTGCAGGGCTTTTATCATAAATGGGTGTTGAATTTTGTCAAAAGCTTTCTCTGCATCTATTGAGATGATCATATGGTTTTTCTCCTTCAGTTTGTTAATATGGTGTATCACATTGATTGATTTGCGTATATTGAAGAATCCTTGCATTCCTGGGATAAACCCCACTTGATCATGGTGTATGATCCTTTTAATGTGCTGTTGGATTCTGTTTGCTAGTATTTTGTTGAGGATTTTTGCATCTATGTTCATCAGTGATATTGGCCTGTAGTTTTCTTTCTTTGTGACATCTTTGTCTGGTTTTGGTATCAGGGTGATGGTGGCCTCGTAGAATGAGTTTGGGAGTGTTCCTCCCTCTACCATATTTTGGAAGAGTTTGAGAAGGATAGGTGTTAGCTCTTCTCTAAATGTTTGATAGAATTCACCTGTGAAGCCATCTGGTCCTGGGCTTTTGTTTGTTGGAAGGTTTTTAATCACAGTTTCAATTTCAGTGCTTGTGATTGGTCTGTTCATATTTTCTATTTCTTCCTGGTTCAGTCTCGGCAGTTTGTGCATTTCTAAGAATCTGTCCATTTCTTCCAGGTTGTCCATTTTATTGGCATAGAGTTGCTTGTAGTAATCTCTCATTATCTTTTGTATTTCTGCAGTGTCAGTGGTTACTTCTCCTTTTTCATTTCTAATTCTATTGATTTGAGTCTTCTCCCTTTTTCTCTTGATGAGTCTGGCTAATGGTTTATCAATTTTGTTTATCTTCTCAAAGAACCAGCTTTTAGTTTCATTGATTTTTGCTATTGTTTCCTTCATTTCTTTTTCATTTATTTCTGACCTGATCTTTATAATTTCTTTCCTTCTGCTAGCTTTGGGGTTTTTTTGTTCTTCTTTCTCTAATTGCTTTAGGTACAAGGTTAGGTTGTTTATTCGAGATGTTTCCTATTTCTTGAGGTAGGCTTGTATTGCTATAAACTTCCCTCTTAGCACTGCTTTTGCTGTGTCCCATAGGTTTTGGGTCGTCGTATCTCCATTGTCATTTGTTTCTAGGTATTTTTGGATTTCCCCTTTGATTTCTTCAGTGATCACTTCGTTATTAAGTAGTGTATTGTGTAGCCTCCACGTGTTTGTATTTTTTACAGATTTTTTCCTGTAATTGATATCTAGTCTCACAGCGTTGTGGTTGGAAAAGATACTTGATACGATTTCAATTTTCTTAAATTTACCAAGGCTTGATTTGTGACCCAAGATATGATCTATCCTGGAGAAGGTTCCATGAGCACTTGAGAAAAATGTGTATTCTGTTGTTTTTGGGTGGAATGTCCTATAAATATCAATTAAGTCCATCTTGTTTAATGTATCATTTAAAGCTTGTGTTTCCTTATTTATTTTCATTTTGGATGATCTGTCCATTGGTGAAAGTGGGGTGTTAAAGTCCCCTACTATGATTGTGTTGCTGTCGATTTCCCCTTTTATGGCTGTTAGTATTTGCCTTATGTATTGAGGTGCTCCTATGTTGGGTGCATAAATATTTACAATTGTTATACCTTCCTCTTGGATCGATCCCTTGATCATTATATAGTGTCCTTCTTTGTCTCTTGTAATAGTCTTTATTTTAAAGTCTATTTTGTCTGATATGAGAATTGCTACTCCAGCTTTCTTTTGATTTCCATTTGCATGGAATATCTTTTTCCATCCCCTCACTTTCAGTCTGTATGTGTCTCTAGGTCTGAAGTGGGTCTCTTGTAGACAGCATATATATGTGTCTTGTTTTTGTATCCATTCAGCCAGTCTGTGTCTTTTGGTGGGAGCATTTAATCCATTTACATTCAAGGTAATTATCGATATGTATGTTCCTATTCCCATTTTCTTAAATGTTTTGGGTTTGTTATTGTATGTGTTTTCCTTCTCTTGTGTTTCTTGCCTAGCGAAGTTCCTTTAGCATTTGTTGTAAAGCTGGTTTGGTGGTGCTGAACTCTCTCAGCTTTTGCTTGTCTGTAAAGGTTTTAATTTTTCCATCACATCTGAATGAGATCCTTGCTGGGTAGAGTAATCTTGGTTGTAGGTTTTTCTCCTTCATCACTTTAAGTATATCCTGCCACTCCCTTCTGGCTTGCAGAGTTTCTGCTGAAAGATCAGATGTTAACGTTATGGGGATTCCCTTGTGTGTTATTTGTTGTTTTTCTCTTGCTGCCTTTAATATGTTTTCCTTATATTTAATTTTTGACAGTTTGATTAATATGTGTCTTGGCGTGTTTCTCCTTGGGTTTATCCTGTATGGGACTCTCTGTGCTTCCAGGACTTGATTAACTATTTCCTTTCCCATATTAGGGAAGTTTTCAACTATAATCTCTTCAAATATTTTCTCAGTCCCTTTCTTTTTCTCTTCTTCTTCTGGGACCCCTATAATTCGAATGTTGGTGCGTTTAATGTTGTCCCAGAGGTCTCTGAGACTGTCCTCAGTTCTTTTCATTCTTTTTTCTTTATCCTGCTCTGCAGTAGTTATTTCCACCATTTTATCTTCCAGGTCACTTATCCTTTCTTCTGCCTCAGTTATTCTGCTATTGATCCCATCTAGAGGTTTATCATTGCTTGGTTCCTCTTTAGTTCTTCTACGTCCTTGTTAAATGTTTCTTGCATTTTGTCTATTCTATTTCCAAGATTTTGGATCATCCTTACTATCATTATTCTGAATTCTTTTTCAGGTAGACTACCTATTTCCTCTTCATTTGTTAAGTCTGGTGTGTTTTGACCCTGCTCCTTCATATGCTGTGTGTTTTTCTGTCGTCTCATTGTGCTTATCTTACTGTGTTTGGGGTCTCCTTTTCACAGGTTGCAGGTTCGTAGTTCCCATTGTTTTTGGTATCTGTCCCCAGTGGCTAAGGTTGGTTCAGTGGGTTGTGTAGGCTTCCTGGTGGAGGGAACTAGTGCCTGAGCTCTGGTGGATGAGGCTGGATCTTGTCTTTCTGGTGGGCACGTCCACATCTGGTGGTGTATTTTGGGGTGTCTGTGGCCTTATTATGATTTTAGGCAGCCTCTCTGCTAATGGATGGGGCTGTGTTCCTGTCTTGCTAGTTGTTTGGCATAGGGTGTTCAGCACTGTAGCTTGCTGGTCATTGAGTGATGCTGGGTCTTGATGTTGAGATGGAGATCTCTGAGAGATTTTTGCCGTTTGGTATTACGTGGAGCTGGGAGGTCTCTTGTGGACCAGTGTCCTGAAGTTGGCTCTCCCACCTCAGAGGCACGGCCCTGATGCCTGGCTGGAGCACCAAGAGCCTTTCGTCCACACGGCTCAGAGTAAAAGGGAGAAAAAATAGAAAGAAAGAAAGAAAGAAAGAGGCTATAATATAGTGAAGTAAAATAAAGCTATTATAAAGCAAAGCTATACAGACAAAATCTCACCCAGAAGCATATACATATACACTCACAAAAAAAAAGGAAAGGGGGAAAAATTAATATATCCTGCTCCCAAAGTCCACCTCCTGAATTTGGGATGATTCGTTGTCTATTCAGGTATTCAACAGATGCAGGTACATCAAGTTGTTTGTGGAGTTTTAATCCGCTGCTTCTGAGGCTGCTGGGAGAGATTTCCCCTTCTCTTCCCTGTTCGCACAGCTCCCGGGGTTCAGCTTTGGATTTGGACCCGCCTCTGCGTGTAGGTCGCCTGAGGGCGTCTGTTCCCCGCCCAGACAGGACGGGGTTAAAGGAGCAGCTGCTTCGGGGGCTCTGGCTCACCCAGGCCGCGGGGAGGGAGGGGTACGGAGGAGGCGGGGCGAGCCTGCGGCGTCAGAGGCCGGCGTGACGTTGCAGCAGCCTGAGGTGCGCAGTGCGTTCTCCCGGGGAAGTTGTCCCTGGATCACGGGACCCCGGCAGTGGCGGGCTGCACGGGCTCCCGGGAGGGGCGGTGTGTAGAGTGACCTGTGCTCGCACACAGGATTTTTGGAGGCGGCAGCAGCAGCCCCAGCGTCTCACGCCCGTCTCTGGGGTCTGCGCTGATAGCCGCGGCTCGCGCCAGTCTCTGGAGTTCGTTTAGGCGGCGCTCTGAATCCCCTCTCCTTGCACGCCGCGAAACAAAGAGGCAAGAAAAAGTCTCTTGCCTCTTCGGCAGCTGCACACTTTTTCCCGGTCTCCCTCCCAGCCAGCTGTGGCGCGCTAACCCCTTCAGGCTGTGTTCACGCTGCCAACCCCAGTCCTCTCCCTGCGATCCGACCGAAGCCCGAGCCTCAGCTCCCAGCCCCGCCCGCCCCGGCGGGTGAGCAGACAAGCCTCTCGGGCTGGTGAGTGCTGGTCAGCGCCGAGCCTCTGTGCGGGAATCTCTCCGCTTTGCCCTCTGCACCCCTGTGGCTGCGCTCTCCTCCGTGGCTCCGAAGCTTCCCCCCTCTGCCACCCGCAGTCTCTGTCCGCGAAGGGGCTTCCTAGTGCGTGGAAATCTTTCCTCCTTCACAGCTCCCTCCCACTGGTGCAGGTGCCGTCCCTATTCTTTTGTCTCTGTTACTTCTTTTTTCTTTTGCCCTACCCAAGTACGGGGGGAGTTTCTTGCCTTTTGGGAGGTCTGACGTTTTCTGCCAGCGTTCAGTGGGTGTTCTGTAGGAGCAGTTCCACGTGTAGATGTATTTCTACTGTATCTGTGGGAAGGAAGGTGATCTCCGCGTCTTACTCTTCCGCCATCTTCTCTCCTCTCTCATTCTTTATTCTTGTAGTGACTTGTGAAGTCTTGAAGACAGGCCAAATCTAAAGACTTTTTTGAGATCTAAAGAAAGGGAAACTTTTATTTGAAATTTTGTTTGTTTTTTATAAAACTTCCAGTGGACAGAGGGCAAAGAGGAATGGGAAAAAAAAGCGGTCTTAACAAACAGCCTTTATAAGCCTTACACTGTTAGGCAGTGTGGCACTTGAGCCCATTTTTCTGACCTTTTGCTCCTGCCTGTTTTTGTCCCTGCTTGGCTTGACGTACCCTAAAAACATAGAGTCTCATTGTGGAGGTCTGTTTGTTCAGCACCTACTCGGTAAGGCACCTCTGAAGTCTGTTAGTGGACCTTATTAGGTTAGAAAGAACCCTTGCATTAGCTTCTCTGGCCCGCCAAGGACATAGCTAGTTTAATAAACATATATGAAGAAAAATAGAAGAAGATAAAGCAGATTTTCAGGAAACTACTTAAGGGTTTCCTAAGCTCTGAAGTTAGGCAGACTTGAGTTTGACCCCCAGCAACTTGGTTGGGGAGATTTGCTACCTCTCAAGGTGACCATGGGGACATCTGTCTCACCAGGCTGCCATGAGGATTAAATGAGAAAGAGGTGTAAGAAACCTAACCGTGGTGCTGTAAGGACTGTGTGCAGTCCTTTGCTTGCATGGGGTTAGAAACTGTCATCAGGTCGCGTCAGCCACATTGTAGGCTGTGGTGACCTGTGGAGCAGGTGCTCTCAGACTTCATTGTGCAGACTCACCAGTAAAACCTGTGCAACTGAAGACTCTTGTTCCATCCTCAGAGACTGATTCAGCAGGTCAGGGTTAGAACACAGGAATCTGCATTTGTAACAGGCACTAGAGATGATTCTTATGAAAGCGGGATCACACTTTATAAAATATACTTTGGAGGCGGAGGGTAGAAGCCGTTTGACCTTGAAACTTTAATAGCCTGGATGGGTGAGTTTTCATGGCTCATCTTTTAACAGTAAAAGATAGGGATCTAAGCGTTGATCATAAAATTCTAATTGAGGAAAATCATTCAAGAATAGCAGTGTAAGATTAGGTAAGTATATATATGTGCCAATTTGTAGAAATAAGTGCATCACTTATTAGAAGCACTTTACCAGAAATAAATAAATAAAAATAGAAAAAGGAACTCCATTAAATAGAGCATATCAACCTTTAAAGTTAGTAAACTCTGAGCTTCTTTACCAAGGGAAATGAATATTTAGAGACCAGGACCTAACACAAAAAGAATTCTTCATCTTCTCTCCTGTAATTCAATCTGGGAGCCATTAATGAGAGTGCTCTGGTTAATCTTAATTGTCATGATGATATGAGGAGATGTGATATATAAGGTATTCAAACCACGTGGGGTAGATTATTAAGAATCATTGTTAAGTAAGAGGATGGAATGAAACAAGTCAGGCGTCGGGTCTTGGTATTTCCTGCTGTTAGTGCTAGAATATTTTACTTTTTATGTTAAAAATACAACATACCTAATTTTCCCTCTGATATTTATGCAGTATAATATATATGTACATACGTATCCACATCAGGCACATACACATACATAGAGCCATATTTGATGCCCAAAAAGGAAGAGGCCCCAAGGGCTCTTTAGCGTGCAATTAATATTTTGGTCAGAAAATCAGCAGATTGTTTCAGTATGGTTATGTGTTATGACATCATATTCCAGTAAAGTTATAATGAACAGAAATTTTGTTTGTCTCTGTGGCAAACCGAAATGAGTTTTGTAATTGTCAGCAGGCCTTAGTGATTATAGTGGCGCCCACTCCCTCCACCATAGTTAAAGGTCTGTTAGCATTCCAGTTGTGGACCTCTATTTTCAGAAGTGTATAATTAATTGTAAACATTTGCTCTGTGCGGAAAGCTTGCCATGTAGGATCTCAGTCCAGAAGTAAATTTCTGATTTCAGGTTGTCTGTTTTGAAGTTTTATAGTGAAACCAGTTAAAAATACGCATAAAGTTCTGTGGAGGTGGGAAAACTGAATTTTGTGGGAAAGAAAACGAAAATAACCTGCATTGATGATATTAGTCTGTCAAAATTTCTGCATTAAAGGGATCTAAAATAAAATAGGTAATAGGAAATTGTGTACTTCAGTGCATCACTAGTTACTGCAGTCAAAGAGCAAAAAAGATTGTGGTTTTAATGCTTTTTAGTCTCTGCATGTTAAAAATATCTTTTACTATAAGTGATTTTTTTCTTCCTTTAACTTTTTTATATTTGCCAATTAAAAATGAGAACATATGACCTACAGTAAAAACACGTTTAAAGTATTTTATCTTAATAGAAAACTGTGGGCCAAGAAAATTGACTTTAAAAATTTAAAACAGGGACTTTTTCTTTTTTCTTTTTTTTCATACTCACTCTGGATTTCTCCACAACATTTGACATTGTTGATTATCCCTTCCCCTGACATTGTGTTATAATTTCTTTTCTAACTCTGACCCTCTTTCATCTCCTTCGCTGCTGTCTATTATTTCCCCTGCCTTTTGATCATGGGCATTAATCAGATCCCAGCCTTAGGCTGTCTTTTTTGGTTCTTTTACACTTACCCTTTCCAGGTGCTTATCCACTCAACATGGTTTCAATTATTACCTCCCAAATCTGCATCTTCAGTACCGATGTACATTTCTAGTCCTTCACCTTCAGTAAACCTTCACTGATTAGTCCCATCTGCCTGTGAATTCTTATAGAGTGGGCTCTATGCAGTTTATCTCAGGTTGAATATAGAGCTCTGCCACTTGGATGTCCAATAATCATCTACAACTTTAGTAAGACCTCGATTGGCTTCTCTTTGCTTGAAAAGAGACACTTTCCAGCACAGGAGGGATTTTTAACTTAATCTTTTAGTGTTGCAGTTATATACCCAGCATTCCATCAAAATCGAATCTGTTCGTTTTGCTAACTTGCCCAGTCCAGTGGTCACAGTTCTCAGTCATCATTTCACTTGACGTGTGAGCAGCATTTGACACAGCTGACTCCTCCCTCCTGCTAGATATACTTCTCCCATTTGGCTTTCAGGAAGGGCACTCTGCTTGCTTGGTTTTCCTCCTGTCACGCCCTCCCGCAGAGTTCTCACTGTCTTGTGGCTTTAAATTTCACCTACATATCGATGATGCCCAAATTCTATCTCCACCTTGGACCTCTTTCCTGGAGTCCAGACTCATAAATCTGACTGTCTCTTTGACATCTTCATTTGGATGTCTAACAGACTGAATAATTTAACATCTCCACCCCAGAGCTGTTGATCCTAGCAAACCCATTCCTTTTGCGGTCTTCACCAACTCAAGGCATGGGTGCTGCATCTTCTAGTTGCTCATGTCAGAAACCCTGGGGTCTTCCTCGACGCCTCTCTCATATTCCATGGCTAGTCCTTGGGTAAACCCATCTTCTCCACTTTTGAAATTCATCCAGAATCCAAGTACTTCTCATTACTTTCAAAGCTGCTACCCTAGTTCAGGTGTCTGTATTATTTCAGTAGCCTCTTAACAGCTCTCCTTGCTCCTGTCATCATTCCCCTACAGTCTGTTTTCAACATAATAGTCAGATGATCCTTCCAATCAATGGAAGTCAGATTATGTTGCTTCTCTCTTTAAAATCTGGCCATTGCACTCCGGGTAAAAGTCAGATCCTTACAGTAATTTCTGAGGAAGGCCCTATGGAATGTGGCCACCTCTTCCCATCTCTTAGCTTTCCTTCCTTTACTCCCTTGATGCTAACCAGGTGGGAATCCTCTGAATTACTTGAACACGTATCTGTGTGGTTTCCTTCCTCATTTATTCCAGGCCTTTACACAATTGTCATCTTCTCAATGAGACACTCACTGGCCACTCTGTCTAACCCCCCCTCCCTGTCCCACCCCACCTGACATTTCTGAACCTTTCCTTCTTTTTCTGTTCAACATGTAGTTCTAACATACTAGATATTCTACATATTTATCTTATTTATTGTCTGTCTTCTCCACTCTAATGTGTGTTTTTTGTTTACTGTGATAGTCCCCCATCATAAGAAGGTGCTCCGTAAATAATTGTTAAATTAATGGATTTTATTGCAGATCCTCTTAATTTCTTCTAAGTTTGTTCTTTCTTCTTCCAGCCCCCTTTATCCCCTCATGTCTGCATCAGTGCCGCTTTCTAGTCACGCATCCTTACCCCAGTCTCATTAAACACAAACCTGCTAAAGATTTTCACCTTAAATACATTTTATTGTGATTCTTTCTGCTTAAGAATTGGCTTAAACTCTCCATTCTTTCTTATGTTGAATCTGATCTCCTCATTACTTTGCAAAGTACTTATTACTTTGCAGTAGTAGCTCCATCCTACTACTGTTCTTCGCATGTCTAATCATGATTATCTTCTGCTAAAAGCACAGTAATCTGCGTGTTGTCACCTAAATGGTCTTGCTTGTCTCTCACCTCTGTGGCAGGTCCCAGTCCTTCAGCACCAGACCATTTGGTTCACTTCTGTCAAAATGTGACTGAAAACTTCTTGCCAGGAAGTCTTCTGTGATATAATTAAATAATTTTTACAGTATTTATGTTTAATGTTGTTTTCTAAAATATGTTTTTCATGGAGATCAGCATACATTCTTTACTGTCGATAGATATATTGACTCACATTTTATCTTTTATAAATACATTCGTGAGGTTAAAACTTTATTGGGGGGACTTCCCTGGTGGCGCAGTGGTTAAGACTCTGAGCTCCCAATGCAGGGGGCTCGGGTTCGATCCCTGGTCAGGAAACTAGATCCCACATGCATGCCGCAACTAAGGAGCCTGCCAGCCACAACTGAGGAGCCCGCCTGCTGCAACTAAGACCCTGCGCAACCAAATAAGTAAATAAACGAAGAAAAAAAATTTTATTGGGGTTAATAAGAGGGTATGGTGCATTATATGGTTGGTGTCATTTTAAAGAAAAGAAATCTTACTAATGATTATAGAGTGATTTTTTTTTTGGCTGCGTTGGGGCTTTGTTGCTGCGCACGGGCTTTCTCTAGTTGCATTGAGCAGGGGCTGCTCTTCGTTGCAGTGCACGGGCTTCTCATTGCGGTGGCTTCTCTTCTTGCCGAGCACAGGCTCTAGGTGCGCAGCAGTAGTTGTGGCTCGCGGGCCCTAGAGTGCGGGCTCAGTAGTTGTGGCGCACGGGCTTTGTTGCTCCACAGCATGTGCGATCTTCCTGGACCAGGAATTGAACCCATGTCGCCCGCATTGGCAGGTGGATTCTTAACCACTGAGCCACCAGGGAAGTCCCTATAGAGTGATTTTATTGAGCTAACGGTAATATTTTTATTTTCTTACTTTAGGTATCATTGCCCAATGCCCAAGATCTTTTATGTTCAGCTGACTGTAGGAAATAATGAATTTTTTGGGGAAGGAAAGACTCGACAAGCTGCTAGACACAATGCCGCAATGAAAGCCCTTCAAGCACTGCAGAATGAACCTATTCCGGAAAAGTCAGCTCAGGTGGGTCACTGCTGCATGTTGCAGCCTGTTTCTTATAGTTGCCTAGGGAGGTTACTGAGAAGACAAACAAATGCTTTTTTACAAATAAGGGAAATCTCTGCTGATAGGAAGGACCACTAGAGTAGCGATCTGCTACGATTTGCTGCTCAGCTTACCTGTGTGCTATATTAGACTCTTGTGTTCCTGCTGGGCTGACCTTACTTTTGAGCACTTTGGTTCACCCTGTGGAGTTTCCAGGCAAGGCAGGATTTGGGAATGTGAGCAAGGATGAGAAATAACATTCATTTACCTTGCATCGAATGCTACGGTTTATTGAGCATGGATTACATTGTATTAATTAATCTAGAATCAAGGAGTTTAAAGTGGAGGAGATCTTTATGAACTTTTTAGTCCTACTTTATTTTACCGGTGAGGTTATTGAGGCTGATCTTCAGTAATTTCACTCATTCGCATGGCTTCAGCTACTTTCTCTGTTGACTTCAAAATAGTATCTCCAGCCCAGGCATGTCTCTAAAGTCACCTTCTTAGCGAGTTCTGCACTTAGTTATTTGAAACTGTGCGGTTCAACCTGTACAGTTTCCCTTTCCTCAAGCCTGTTGTTCTTCCCCCTTTGAGATTTATCTTAGTTAATGGCAGACTTAGAATTTTTGTCCTTGTACACTTTCATTATGACCCTTATCTGTTTGCTTATCTGTTTTCCCACTAAGTCATAAGCTTCTTGACAGCAGGAATACTGTCTCTTGATCTCTTTAATGCTTATACTATGTTCAGTATATGCGAGGCCCTCCAGAAGTAAGTGTTAAATAGGTGAATAAGTAAATTGGCACAGAGCTCCAAAATCCTGGTTTGCATCCTGCATTCTTTCTGCAACTTAGTCTTCATAGAAGATTAAATATCATACACCAGTGGAGATAGTGTGTGTGTGTGTGTGTGTGTGTGTGTGAGTGTGAGTGTGAGTGTGTGTGTGTGTGTGTGTGTGTAATGGAGGTCTCTAAAGAGAACTGGGTCGGAGGACATAGGATAAACTCAAATTAGTGAATGATTGAGTAAAAGATTTCCACACTCAGCATTTATCCTTCTACTTTGAGGAAAAAAACTAAAACCAAATCACAAGAAGCCTCACAGCAAAGCCCTCGACTATGGTGGTTACATGTAAATCCACAAGATCCAGTTTCTGGTTTCCTGTTTCCTATTGTATTTTAGATAGGTTCTCTTGATTGTTAAATACATGTAAAGTTTGTTACAAAGTGAAGATTCAATGTCATCCTATTTTTTGTGATTTAGAATGGTGAATCAGGAAAAGAAATGGATGATGACAAAGATGCAAATAAGTCTGAGATCAGCTTAGTGTTTGAAATTGCTCTGAAGCGAAATATGCCCGTCAGTTTTGAGGTATGTGTTCAGCAGAGATCTCCCATTTTTCCCTCCTCGCTCCTTATTATTTTAAATAAACAAACAAATCAGATTGACAGATAAAATTTTAGTACCCTGAAAGAATTAATGTGCTTCCTTATGTTTGAACTCTCTATCATGAAATGATACAAGCCCTGAGAAAATAGAACTTATGGATTCCTGCTGATTCTCTTTGCCTTTTCTGTATTAAGCCCTTTGTGTACATGATATTTCAAGTTTCATCATAAAATTTATTCGCTGAGTTTAAGATAATTTGTAGTAACCTATAAGATTTGGTGTTTTTGATAAGATCACATTGAAAATATTCAGTATAGTTAATATTTAGTGACATGTATATATTAATATCTAATTTCTTTTAAATTTATGGAGGCCAAAATATGTTTAAATTTAACCTTTACTAAGAAGTCACCAAGAAGTAATTAAGCAGCTCTTTAGTTTACAGCTAGATAAATGTGTCACAAAATATTTATAAAATTGTGTGACATTTAAAAGAGAAAAAATGTTAAATTGTTATAATACCTCCTTTATTAAGAGGTCACTAATTTTGCAACTCAAATATCTAGAAAATAGGCCAAACCCAGGAAATAAGCTGAAACAGTCTATGAGTATCTATCTTCCTTCAAATTATGTGATGTTCATCAACTAGAAAGCTCCCACATTTTACTCTCACTGGCCGGATCTACTTACCTCGACTGAAAACCTGTTTGCTTTCTTAGACACAGTCCTAACAAATTGGGTTATCTGATTTCTCAGTCCATAGGGACTAAAGGCAGCAAAATGAGGAAGGCAGGAAGAGAATGTACTTGAAGGCCTGTTGGTCCCAGCAAGAAATGATAGGGAAAATATGGAAAACCTATCAAAAGTAATTGCATATAACTCAAAAGTCATTGGAAGATGGGGCCTTTTAAAGGCTACAGTGAAGAGGAACAGTTTTAAAAGTCTTAGATGTCCTTAGAGGCATCAATATAGTATAGTATAGAATCTCTGATGTTCATAATGATGATCTAATGTGAACAATAAGAGGTTAAATATTTAGTCAGTAGAGTATATATGTATATTTTTTAATTGAGGAAGATGTCCATCAAAGTGGTTAAACAGTTTTGGTGTTTCAACTTAAATTACTTGGAAAGTATGCTTATCATAAATTCCTTATCCCCAATAATATTGGATTATTGAGATACTGTATCTTTTCCTAATTGGTATCCAATATTAGAAGACAGATTTTTAATATAATGTTCAATGGTAAACTATTTAAATAGGGTTTTTTTTTTTTTTTTAGGTCAGACTTTTGAAGGAGACTATAAAGCACTCAGGTTTTGGAAGGCATTTTCCTCCCAAAACTGGTATAGCTTAAAAAGAGCACATTAATTCAGGATTTAGGAACATTTATAGCAGACAGATTCATAATCCATTACTCTAGAAAGTTAGGTATTTCTATGGCATATCTACTTACCTATTTAAGGCCATGTCACAGAGCGTAAACATTCCTTTTTGTAAAACAGCCTTTGAGGTCTCCATCAAAATTAGGTTATTTTTCATACATAACCTGTTTTTGAGAGGCTTCCACATGCAGGATGCTTTATGGGTTATAAAACTCCAATAAGACATAGTCCTGGCACTCCAGTAACTTACTCTTACAGAGGAGAAAGGTATGTACACAGTTATATGCAAATTATCATTCTGGATGGCCTGTGTACCTAATGTAATATGGTATGTTTTATGTTCTTAATTTTCTGTTGCATAAGAAACAGGGTAACCATAATTAGAATTGCCTGTTTTAAGCTAGTAAAACACAATTTTGACCATGAATTGAATGTGTTTATTTAGATTTCTGTTTTTTCAAATTCAGTTCATTAGGCATCATAAGTATCATAAATGAATAGTCCCTGTATAATGACTTCATAATAGCTTTATTGAAGGAATCTATAATTTTGGCATAATTCTTAATAGTTTCCATCTTGATTATGATATGAACATTAAGAAAGATTCATGCCATAAGAACACATCTTAAGTGCCTGTACTGAATATTTTACTTACATTTAATAGGTTATTAAAGAAAGTGGACCACCACATATGAAAAGCTTTGTTACTCGGGTGTCAGTGGGAGAGTTCTCTGCAGAAGGAGAGGGAAATAGCAAAAAACTATCCAAGAAACGCGCTGCAACCACTGTCCTACAGGAGCTTAAGAAACTTCCACCTCTTCCTGTCGTTGAAAAGCCAAAACTGTTTTTTAAAAAACGCCCTAAAACAATAGTAAAGGTAAGTATATGCTTGTGAACGTTAGTTTTACTATGTAAACATTATAGTATCTGTAGCTAAAAGTTTTTTCATAGGCCAGGCACTTAAACCTGTGGGTTATAAACAGTCCCAAAATCAGGGTCGGACATGTGTCTATAAATGAATAACAATTCTGTTTTGCTTTTAGACACTTGTATACCTGTGTTTGTTCATGAAATAATAATACCTTAAATAGTTATAGTTTTTTATGGTTTAAAAAATACTTTCCCATTCATGATCACCTTTGGTAAAATTCTCATCATGATTCTGTAAGGCAGATGTTACCGCTCATTTTACAAATAAGGTTTTATGAGACATAGTCAAAGAATTTGCTCACTTGCATTCACCTATTGTGTGCAGCAGCCTGAACTACTGATCTGTAATCCAGTGTTCTTTCTGCAAACCACACTGCTGTATGGTGACTGCTTAGGATTTCAGGACGTGGTGGTTGGTGCAGAGTAATAATCATATGAGTAATCCTCACACTGATGACAGCAGAAGCAGCCAGTAAATATAAAGCGCTCAGTGTGCCAGACATGGTCCCAGCCCTTCACATGCTTTATCTCATTAAATCCCCATAGCAGCCCTAGGAGGTCAGCGGGGCGATTTGGTTTCTATTCTTTCAGGCATGAATACCGTGTCAAAGAAGAATATAGAGCACACAGCTTTTCAAGATGTTGTAACTCCTTCTTTTACTGAATCAGATTTTATTTACGTTAACCCAAAAAAAAAAAAAAAAAAGACAGAGGTCAGAGGAATGAGATGAATTAGCACTTAGCACAGGACGGTGCCTGCAGACACTCAGCGTGTGTGACGTGAATGGAGCGAGAGTTCTGCTCCCAGAGAAAGCCTTACACTGCCAGCGCATCAGCGGCTAGCTCAGCCTCGCTTATTTAGCAGACTTCTTCAGAGTATCAAGGATGACAGAAGTGAAGTACGTTTTATCTTTGATGGATTTCTTTTGTTTAGATCCTGCAATGGTACAATTGAAGTATTTCTGTAGGTTTTATATTTTTGTACCTTTGCTTTATTTAAAAATACATGCATACATATTTACATAAATACATAAATACCTATATAAACAACTACATAAATACTTGTTCTTTTTAATGAATACTGTCATTACTTCACTGAGAGGCTGTAGATTATGCATTTCCTGAAATAGCATTCTACGTTGTGCTGCAAGGTAGACTAAAAATAAACGCCAAATAGGTCCACTCATCATGAGTCATAGTGGTTTTGAGGACTGGCTTTCATTTATATGCTCTAACCACATGGTCAGGGAGTAGGATATGGTTGTTAAGAAAATGGCCATTAGAGTCAGAAAATGACCTTGGAGTGTGAATCCTTGTGACCTGAGCAAGTTACCTAACTTTTCTAATCTTTCACTTGTCTATTTATAAAGTAGGAATAATAATTGAACTTGCTGCACAGGATTGTTATGTGTTACTTGAAATACTACGTAGAATGTATTAGTCATTATTATTAAATATTTATTAACAATACAAATAATAAGTACTCAATAAATATTAGCTATTGTTATTTTGTATCTAATTCTATTCACATTTTACATGTGCATGAATGTATCCATGGTCTGTTTTCCTAAATCTTTATATATATAAAATCTATAGCTTCTCCATGATGGAAGAACAGTGCTCTGCATCAGAATGGCAGTGCAAAACTGGTCACATTAACTTCCACCTAATCTGTTAAACTAAATCTAATCTTAATAAATTAAGAATAATAAGCCTTTAGTCTAGAAAAGATCTATCACTTTTTATAGTAGAATATAAATATAACTCTTGTTACTTTTAACCATAGCCATTAAAAGCAAGAGTATTGTTTAAATGTTATTCCACAAAGGGGGGAGAAACGTTTTGAATTCTAAAAATAATTTGCTACTACCTCCAATATATAAGCATGTTATTCTAGAACTTTCTTCCTATCCACCATTTAGATCTCAGCTTAAACTTGACTTCTTCAGGGATGCCTTCTCTGATCCTCCCCCAGTCCCAGATTCGGTTCCCCCCCTACAATTTTCCTCACATACATCACACTTGGAGTTTCTTGTACCATATCTGTCTTATGTTAAAGTCTGTAGATATTCTCTGAAATGTAAGGTTATTTTGAGAAAGCAGCATGCATACAATGAGTTGGAATCTAGATAATTTTGAGTATGATCAGACCTTCTAGTGGGCCAGTAAGTGGATCAGCTTGGATAGTGTCTTGGTTTTCAGCATTTTAGTCACTTCCTTAAATGTCTTCTACATCTAGGGTCTACCATTCCTTATTATGCAACAGAAGTAGAGGAAATAGCTGTTGATGATTTACCTTGATTTTATTTAGAATAATGAAATTATCACATTGTCTCATTTGATCCTCTTAATCACTCTGTGATGTAGATATTATCCCCATTTTACAGATGAGGTTCTGGGTGTTTAAGAAACTCCCCTAAGATCACAGAGCAGAGTCAGGTTTCAGGTCCAGTCACATCTGATGCCAGTGCCCATTTGAAACTGGTTGGTTGTGAACTCCTTTTGGATTTTAATTTACTCTACAGAGTCACCTTGTTAAAATGTAATCCTGCCCTGATGGTGTCTTTGGGTTTAGATTCTGTTCTTTAATGTTGTTCTCTTCTGTAAGATGAGGCCTCAAAGGAGGTTTTCTGATGTTGGAGATAAAGTTTTCTGAATAAGACTGTCCTTACTGGTTTGTAGAATGATAATCTAAGACTTGCTATCCAAGGAATAACTTAATTTTCAAGGGTGCTAGTAGTTAATTTCAATCAAGGGAAGAAACCAGCCATTCTTAACGTTCTCAGAACTCCATCATTCTCTGATTGGATTTATGCATCTGGTTCTTTGTCGTTGGAATCTGTATCAACAGCGTCTTTGGAACTTACAGACATTCTTATAAAATAGGCAAATTAAACAGGAATAAAGACAACATACCATTGGAAGTACATGTTTATGTGATCATCTTCATGGACATCTTCTAGTGCGAGACTCAAGAGCTTCCCTTTACCTTTTCATTGGCATTTCAATCTTAGACTTACGGGTTATTATCTGTATTTGTCTTTTCTCATCAGTCCTTCTTTACTTCCATTATAATATATATTTTTTTCATTTTCTTGGTATGTAAGTAGAAGTAGAAACCAGTATTTTATCAAAAGCTAAAATTTTCCTTTTCTTTCTTCTCCCCCTCTACCCAACTATTGCAGTATTGAAGTTCTCAGCCTTTTCCCTCTCTTTCTCTCTCCTAGGCTGCTCTTCATACTTCTAGGGCTTCAATTCAGTCCTTATATAGATGATTCCCAAATACTCTTCTGTGCGCGACACTGCCTGTTGGGGCTCTCACTTAATAGTTCACAGGCCCCTGAAACTCTGTCCAAAACTCATCGTGTTCCCTTCTGAACCTCTTCCTCCTCCTGCATTCCTTATCATAGTGACTGGTATCCCCATCCAGCGGCTGAAACAGAATCCTGGGAGTCCTTTTTAACATCTCTCCTACTCCTTGTATAGAGTCAATCATCAAACCCTATTGATTCCATCACTTAAATATTTCCTAAGTTGGTCCATTTCTTTCCATTCCCTGCCAACCTTTTGATCCAACTCACATTCATGTCTTGCCTGAACTACTACAGTGGGTTTTTAATTGGCCTTCTTCCTACAAGTACTTTTGACATCAAAAGATCTTTTTAAAAGTGTTGTCTTTTAGAAATACTGATCAGATCATGTCATGCCTCTACTTAAAATCTTTTAGTAATTTCTCATTGTTCTTTGGGTAAAACCCAAAATCCCCAAAACATAATTTAAAAGACCTTGCAGGATCTGACTTAGAGGCTGTACCTGCAGCACCAAGCTAGATATGGTCGAGACTCAACAACTACAGGAAAAGCTAAGACTATATAGTGGCTCTTCTGTAAGTTTAGTGTAACATATATAAACTGTAACTTAGTGATTACCCTTGTCTCTAATACCTGTTTTAGAGTAAATTTTCACAGGTGGATATAAAGTGCTGACCATAGGACATGCAAACCTTCATTTCTAGGAATAATATATGAAGAAAGTTAGTTTGCATACAGAAAAAAATATTTGATTTGCAAAGGTTTTTTTTTTTTTAAACCTTTTAGAAGCCACTAAAAAGGCTATACATAAACTTAAAAAAAAAGCTTTTATCAAGTTTTATTCATAAACATTACCTTATATAAAGTTAAAAATAGAGTGCCTTCTAAAAGGTTATATAGGATGTGTATGTAAGTTAAAAAGCATACTAAATAAGAGTAAGTGAGACCTACCACCCAGCTTGAATATAGAACATTTCTCGGTAAGGTTGAAGCTATCTGTATACCCTCTTCTGTCACATCCTGATACCACCTCCCTTATGTAACCTGCCATCATTAGTTTTGTGTTTAATGTTTCCTAATCTTACAGTTTTACTACATGTTTGTTTTTCTGAAAACTGGTATTTGGTTGGTTTCTAAAATAGCTTTATTGAGGTGTAATTGACATACAGTGAACTGTACATATTTAAAGCATACTATTTGATATGATTTGATATATGTGTACAGTTGTGAAACCATGACCACAATCAAGATAATGAACCTATCCGTTGCTCCCCAAAGTTTCCTCATTCCCCTTTGGAATCCCCCCACCTTCAATTCCCAAGCAACCACTCTTTTTTTGACTGGCTTTGTTCACTCGGTATAATAATTTAGAAATTCATCCATGTTGTTACAACTGTTAATTGTTGGTTCTGTTTTATTGCTAAGTAGTATTATATTGAATGGATATACCATAATTTGTTTATCCATTCACTCTTTGTTGGATATTTGGGATGCTTCTAATTTGGGGCTATTAAAAATAAAGCTGCTGTGAACATTTGTGTCTAAGTCTTATGGGCATATGCTTTTTTTTCTCTTGGGTAAATACTTAGGAGTTGAGTGGTGTGGTCATTTAGTAGGTATACAACATTTTAAGAAACTGCCAATTGTTTTTCAAAGTGATTGAACCATTTTGTATTCTCAGCAGCCATGTGTGATAATTCTAGTATCTGCATATCCTTTCTAACACATAGTATAGTCTTAAATTTCAGTTGTTCAAATACATGCATATTGATATCTCATTTTGGCTCAGATTCCTCCAGTGACTAATGATAGAGCATTTTTTTGTATATACAGTAGCACATGAAGCTTGATGAAGTGTTGTTCAGATCTTTTGCTCGCTTAAAAATTTTTAAGTAATAATTTAAATAATAACAAATAATACATTTAAAATATAAATTTATTATGGAATTTTGAGAGGTCTTTATACATTCTGGGTACAAGTATTTTTTAATCAGATATGTGGTTTGCAAATATTTCTCCAGGCCTGTGACTTGTCCTTTTTAAAGAACAGAAGTTACTAATTTTGACGAAGTTCAATTTATTATCATTATTATTATTGAATATGATTTTGGTGTTGTATCTAAGAAATTGTTACGTAACCAAACCAGAAAAATTTCCCCTATATTTTCTTCTGGAAGTTTTAGTTTTAGATATTACACTTAAGCCTATGAACCATTTTGAGTTAACTTTTGTGTGAGGTATGGATTGAAGTTTTGGGTTTTTTCTACATGTGAATATCCAATTGTTCCAGTACCATTGGTTGAAAAGACAACCCTTTCTCCATTGAATGGCTTTTGCACCTTTGTTGACCATATATGTGTGGATCTACTTCTGGATGCTGTTCTGTTTCACTGATCTCTTTGTCTGTCTTTCTGCCAGTACCACACGTACTGTCTTGATTACTATAGCGTTATAATAAATCTTGAAATCAGGCAGTCTGATTCCTCCAACTTTGTTCTTTTTTCAAGGTTGTTTTGGTTATTTGTCCTTTGCATTTCCATATGAATTTTAAGTATTGGCTTATTAATTATTACCCAAAAAGAGCATGCTGGGGTTTTGATTGGGGTTGATAGATTGATTTGATTGGTTTGATAGATTTGATTGACAGATCAGTTTGAAGAGAATCAACATTTTAAGAATATTGAGTCTGCTGATCCATTAACATGTGTGTCTGTCCACTTACTGAGATCTTATTTAATTTCACCAGTGTTTTGTAGTTTTAATGGGCTTTATATAAATTATATCATACTTTATATATTATTCTGTACTTGCCTTTCTCACTTAACATTTTTTTCTTAAATTCATTCATCTTGAGGTATGTAGCAATACTTAATTCATTTTCACTGTGATATGCCGTTCCATTGTATGAACATGCCATAATTTATTTTTTCTTTTATAGATGAATGTTTAGGTTATTTCCAGTTTTTCTTTTTTTGCTATTTCAAATAATGCAGCTGTGGATATTCCCATACAAATGAGCTAGCACATTTGGGTAACAGTTTTCTAGTTGAATAGGCTACTGAGGAGTGGGTTTATTTATTGGCTTTACTAGACATTGCCAAATTGTTTTCCAGTTTATATTATGATCAGCACTGTGTAAGTTTTTGTTACTCCCCATCTTCACCAGTTGAGGCTGTTGGACTTCTTTTGCTAAATTGATAGGTATGAAATAGTATCTCACTGTGGTTTTAATATGCATTTTCTGAGTCTTAATGAGATGGATTATCTTTTTATATGTTTTTTTTCTTCTGTTAAATATCTGTTCATCTCATTTGCCCATTTTTGTTTTATTTTTTTAAAATTTTATTTATTTATTTATTTATTTATTTATTTTTGGCTGCATTGGCTCTTAGTCGTGGCAGGTGGGATCTTCATTGAGGCACGTGGGATCTTCCATTGCAGTGCGCGGGCTCTTTGTTGTGGCACGTGGGCTTCTCTCTAGTTGTGGGCGTGGGCTTCTCTCTAGTTGTGGGCGTGGGCTTCTCTCTAGTTGTGGGCGTGGGCTTCTCTAGTTGTGGTGTGCGGGCTCCAGAGTGCATGGGCTCCAGAGCGAGTGGGCTCTATAGTTTGCCGCACGCGAGCTCTCTAGTTGAGGCGTGCAAGCTCAGTAGTTGTGGTGTGCGGGCTTAGTTGCCCCATGGCCTGTGGGATCTTAGTTCCCCGGCCAGGGATCGAGTGCACGTCCCCTGCATTGGCAGGTGGATCTTTACCACTGGACCACCAGGGAAGTCCTGCCCATTTTTATTTTAGATTGTCTTTTTCTTAATACTTTTTAGGAGTTTTTAAAAATATATTTTGGATACTGGATATATCTTTTTTTAACTTACATGTATTTCAAATATCTCTTCCCAGTTCATGGCTTATCTTCTTACATTCTTTTTGGTGTTTTTTGATGAGTAGAAGTTGTGAAGCAACTCCTACTGTATTAAAGAGTTTAAAAGGATAGTTGACCAACTTATCAATAACACTTCTAAGCCCTAAATCCTATAGAAGCCTAGTTTCAGATCCATTTTATAATTTTCCTTTATAAATTTTCATTTATTTCAGACAGAGTTTTGGGGTGCAGGGGAGGAGGTGAGAACCATGGTTTCTTTAAGGACCTAATAACAAGTTTTAAAAGCAGGTCTCATGTTTTGAAAATTTTTCTTAAATTTTTTTTAGGCTGGACCAGAATATGGTCAAGGAATGAACCCCATTAGCCGCCTGGCTCAAATTCAACAGGCCAAAAAGGAAAAGGAACCAGATTACGTTTTGCTTTCAGAAAGAGGACTGCCTCGACGTCGGGAATTTGTGATGCAGGTATTTCTAACTTTTATATTAAAAGATTTTTTTAACTATTGAAAAAATTTAGAAATCCTGAGGCTGGAATAGAGATATGGTGGAAAAGAAAACTAGGAATTAATAGTAGAAGGTAGAACTGTTTACACTTAAAAGTGTTCATTCCCTCCAGGCCCATCTACCAACTTGGTTGAAACATTCAAGTGTCAAGGACATGTTAGAATAGATAGTATGAGTTTCTAAGGGACCGTGAGCTCACGCAGAGTTCATCATTTAGAATGCCTATCTGTAACTTAATGTGTTGCAGTTTGCAGCTGGAGTCTATTAACTACTGGGAATAAAAGACAGATGGAATTAGAAACAAAATTTAGAAGGGTGGATGTAGTATGTGGAACAGGGCCAAGAGCATGAGCTTTTGAGTTATTAGAAAAATTAGGAAAAGGGAGCTAGCTGGCTACCTAACTGTGGTGAGGACTGAGGGACTCAGAATTGCTGAGAGATTTAACTGCTGCGTTGTGAAGCCAAGAAAATTGAAGAATGGTTGCTGGTGTATTGGTCGATGGGTGGGGACTAGGAATGAGGTAGAAGGCCTAAAATGCCCTCCTTCGTTTTAAATCCTATACCTATCCATCTTCATTTGCCAAGTCAAGCCCCGGTATCACAGAAACTTTTCATTTTTATTATGAAAATTTCAAACGTATCCAAAGGTGGATATATTTAATAGTATGCTTTTAAAAATAGTATAATGGAAGAGTATAATGGCATCTTGGGGAATATACCCATCATCCAAAGCCAACAATTAAGATTTCTGCTGTACTTGCTTTGGCTACCAGTTTTTCTTTCCTCCCTTCCTCCCACCCTCCTTTCCTTCTTTTCCTGAAGTATTTTAAAGCTGCTTTCTAACCACATGTCATTTTAGCCTACATACTTAGTGTGTATCTCTAAAACATATGGAAGTTTTTCTTACATTTTCTTACATTAGGCATGGTTCATTAGAATCATCTAGCACCCAGTCTGTATTTAAATTCTCATTGTCCCAACTGTTTCTGTTATAATAGGCTTGTCAGAGAACCTTTTTCCAGTCAAACCTGTGGCTCTCATTTTTAATAAAACCCAGTTACAATCAACAGATGTTAATTAAGTGCTGATCCATGGCAAACGTTCTGGACTCAAATATAGTATCTCATGTTGATTAACTTTTCATGCATGTCTAAATTTTACCTTCCTTCCTAATTTGTAATCCCCATGTTTCTTTATGTCACAGTACCCAATATGGCGGTATGTATGTAGTAGGACCTTCATAAACCTGTGAGGTATATTTGCTGCCTGCCTGATTGAGAGCTAGTATGTTAGGCTTTTGTTGGTGATATAAACTTATGCTGTAGTTACAGGTGAACCACGGTTGGGAACTTAGATATCCAGAGAGGGGGAATTCTTCTGTGGTTTGTGAATGCATTATTGTCTGGATGTCACTGGGACCCGCAACAGTGTGGTTCCAGTATTTTCACTTTGTTAAACACGTGCACCGTTTTTCTTTTTACATTCTTGACTTTAAAGAATTATAGAAAATAATTCTTTGAACTCCGAAACTTGAGGGAAAAAAAAATCCCCTACATTTTAGACCTGTGTCAGGAATAAAAACTGGCTTTGACTTTATTAAACAATTCCTTTCCTGTGGATTATATTGAGTACCCCTTTTGAAAGAGGAATTTAGAATATCTTAGGCGAGCTTCCATTTTATGGGTATTCATAAACATTCTAGTCAAACAGGAACATTTGGCTGTACTTTTAAATGTTTTCACACTGAATTCATATTGTTTTTTCCTTCTTCTGAAAGCCCCAGTGGATTCATTACAGTATTGCAGCAACTTCATCAAAGTAAAGGCTTTTGTATAAACTACTTAAACAATGTTATCATTCATTATAATTGAATCGTTATAATTGAATGTGGAAGTAAACTATCTAAAGATAATGTGCTCATATTTATCTATCACCAGAAAAACCCCACAAACAAATGTGTGTTATAAAATGGATGTAGTTACTTGTATTGATTACTAGGTAAAGGAAGATCTCTGATGACATTATTTGGATATTTAGGTCCAGAGAAAATTTCTTAAAGTTTTTTTTTTTTTTTTGGAGAGACATATTTTAATTTTTCAAGAGAAAATAACGGTAACTAAATTGTGTATCAGCACATTCTGTTATTATGTGTCATATGATGTTAATTTTTCTACCTGTGATTAAGATCTCCAGATTTAAAAAAATATATGTAAAGGAAATTTCATTTGTGACTCAGTGAAAGATAATTAAGTTTTTGGTAAATGCTATTTTAGAATTTTTTTGTTGGTTTTTTGAGGACTTGATTAATTTAAAAAAAATTTTTTTTAAATAGTATCTTGGTTTTTTTTTTTTTTTTTTTTTTTGGGTGGGGGCGCCGTGCTGTGTGGCATGTGGGATCTTAGTTCCCTGACCAGGGATCAAACCCGTGCCCCCTGCAATTAGAAGCGTGGAGTTTTAACCACTGGACTGCCAGGAAGTCCAGATGACTTGATTAATTTAAATGATTTGTTTAAAGACAAAAAATCTGGCCGTCTTAAATTTATTGCATAGCAAAATAATTGAGCTTCTTTGCAGAAAAATTAACATTTTAATGTAAAAGTCTTATAATAGTTATAAAATTTGTGAGCTTTCTAGGAAGATGACTTTTGGAAGTTTACTTACATACTTACTTGACTTTTATAATGCAGTGATTTTTTTTTTTGAGTGACCACTGTGAGTGCTGGCAGGGAATCAAAGTCCTTTAGCACAGTGGTCTTTTTCAATAGTAACAAATAACTCTGGGGTAACCAACTACTCACAAGCTATTGAACCATGCAACTAAAAAACTTGTGTCAGACAAAGGGTGGGTGAATGGGAAAAATGAATCTGGAAGCACCTGTTCTGGAAATAAGTCTTGAGGTGTCAGAGTAGGTCAGACGGAAAGCCAGCAGACATAGATTTAAGGTGAATGCTGTGATGGGAACCCCATGGCCCAAGAGCAGGAACCTGGAGCCAGAGGGCCTCAGGCCTGGGCAGGTAAATGAGATTTAGGGATGAAGCAGCAGAAGATTTGAATGAGAATGACAAGACGTATATAGCCTGTGAAAACAGATGAAACATCTTTCGCTGCTCAGTTATCTTTTGCTGCCATTTACTTTGGCAAGTCTTGTGACCCTCAGAGCAGTAGAGGAAGCTTCTGACGTAGCTGGGCTGATCGTTTAGCTAGCATGCATTCCAGCAACAACACAGGGTCTGGTGAAGCTGGCGAACAAACCAAGCACTGGAAAAAACAACAGGTAGCAGAGGCTGGCTCTAGCCAGGGACTCAAGGACACACAGGGCCTTGATAACATCGGGTCCGGTGCAGGCCAACAGATGTGGGAGGTGTGTGTGTGCACCTAGCTCCAAGGATCTGCCGTGAACAGCACTAGATCAGTGCTTCTGAGTGGGGTCCATAGACTACTGCTGATTTGTCATAATGTGGTGGTTTCTGGTTTCAGGAGAAGAAGCAGTGAAATGTTTCAAAAACATTGCACAGATCTGAACTATAAGATTTGTGATAGTTGTTACAGAGGTTCTATAATGAGTACATTTTCAGTGTCTCATACACTGCAAGAAGTATGTCATTTAGTTCATCTTGAGTTATACTCTGTTTAGAAAGTGCAGTTCTTTGTCATATAATTTGGACATTATTTATAATTGTTAAGTTTTTTTTTAAGCACTGTGTTGCATATCCCTAATTCCTTAAAAGGAGTTGGTTCACTGAAGCTTAAAAGTAGTGATGGAAATAGTAATACAAATAAAAATCTCAATAATGGTGTAAGAATAAATGGCAAACAGTACACATGTGTGGATACCAGATGGAAATCTATATGTTCTGACACAAGTGAAATAACCAATGTTATGATTACACACAAAAGCCAAAAAAGAAAAATATGTGTAGAATTATCATACATTGTATCTGAAAACTAGTTTTAGTTGTATCATTCACTGCTAGTACCCAGTATAGTGTCATTGTGAAATTTTATTAAAGTGTCATGAAGCTATTGAAGTTTTCTAATTTTTTTTAAGCAAATTGCAGTGACATTTGATAAAACAATTCAAAATTTCAGATCTAGATTGCCTGTTCAGCCTTCTTGCTCATTTTTCAGCTGTTTTTCTAAAAAAATGGATTTATAGGAATCTATTATATATTCTGGAAATGTGAGTCTTTTGCAGTTATATGGCATTTCAAATATCTTCTCTTGTGCTGTGACCTGACTTTTTTCCTTTTTTATTGATACTTTTTGAGGAATAGAAGTAATTCATTTTAAGGCAGTCAAGTTTATCTCTCTTTTCCCTGATGTTAATTTTATAATGTCTAGACATCCCGAAGAATAATGCCCCCACCTTGTTCTTCCTCAAAAGGATCTTGGCTGTTCTTTGCACCTTGCATTTCCATGTAAATTTTGGAATCAGCTTGTCAAATATTGTAAAAATATGTGTGGGATTTTGATGGGAATTTATTGAATTTATAGGTCAATTTGAAAAAATTGATATTATTATAATATTGAGTCTTCAGTGCATGAGTATGGCATATCTCTATTAGGTTTATCTTAATATTTCTCAATAATGTGTATTGTTTTATGTGTAAAGATTTTTAAACATCATAGGTATTTGATTTTTGTTTAATATAAATTGTATCTTTTAATATTTTTCATTTTCTACTTAATTGTTGATGGAATATACAAGGGCAGTTGGCTTTTGTATACTGTCTTTTATACAAGAACTTGTACTTTCATAAATTCTTATAATTTACCCATAAATTTTCTTGGATTTCCTCTGTAAATATTATTTCTGCAAATAATGACAGTTTGTTCTTACACTTCTAATTCTTTTTTTTTTTTTTAATTTTTATTTATTTACTTATTTATTTATGGCTGTGTTAGGTCTTTGTTTCTATGCAAGGGCTTTCTCTAATTGCGGCAAGTGGGGACCACTCTTCATCGCGGTGCGTGGGCCTCTCACTGTCGCGGCCTCTCTTGTTGCGGAGCACAGGCTCCAGACGCGCAGGCTCAGTAATTGTGGCTCACGGGCCTAGTTGCTCCGCGGCATGTGGGATCTTCCCAGACCAGGGCTCGAACCCGTGTCCCCTGCATTGGCAGGCAGAATCTCAACCACTGCACCACCAGGGAAGCCCACTTCTAATTCTTAAACCTTTTAGTTTGCTTGCCGTATTGCTATGTCCAGGGTTTGCAGTAAAATGTTAAATACTAGTAAAAATGGAGGGCATTTTTGTCTTGTTTCTAATTTCAGAACTTCAACATTAAGTATAATGTTTGTTGAGGTTTGAGTTCTCTTCCTTCCCTAGTTGCTAAGAGTTTTTATCATGAATGAAGGTTGAGTTTTAGCAAATGCTTTTGCTTCATTTATTAGGGTGATCATATGATTTGTCTCCTCAACTGATTAATATAGTAGATTCCATTGATTTTGTTTGAGTTTCGAATGTTAGACTTATCTTGCATTTTTGGAATAAACCTAACTTAGTCACAACTTTTCTTCTTTTTAATATTGCTTTGTTCAATGTACTATTATATGGTTTAAACTAGCATTTATGTTCATGAGTGAAACTGGTCTGTAAAATTTTTTTCTTATACTTGTTGGATTTTGGAACCAAAGTGATGCCTCACTGAATAATTGGGGACTGATTCCTCTTTTTTTATTCTTGGATGAATTTTTGTAAGATTAGCATTATTCTTCCTTAAATGTTGAGTAGAACTTGCTGGAGAAGCTCTCAGTAGTTTTCTTTGTGGAAAAGTTTTTAATTGTGGTTTTAATTTCTTTAGTAGTTACAGACCTATATAGCTAAGGGTTTATTCTGTGCCAGTTTTGGTAATTTGTATTGTCTAGGAATTTTTCCATTTTATCTAAATAGTCAAAAAATGTTAGCTGAAATATTCAGTATCCTTTATTATTTTGTAATGCTACAGAAGCTGTAGTAATCTCCCATTTTCATTCTTATTTGTGTCTTTTCTTATTTTTTCTTGATCAGTATTACCTTTGGTTTATCATTTTATTAGTCCTTTCAGGGAACCAACTTTAAGCTTTTTGAACTTCTCTGTTGTACTTTGTTTTATATTTCCTTAATTTCTGCTCTTGTCTTTATTTTTCTATTTTCTTTGGGTTTATTTTGCTGTTAATAACTTCTTGGGGCTTCCCTGGTGGCGCAGTGGTTGAGAATCTGCCTGCCAATGCAGGGGACCCGGGTTCAAGCCCTGGTCTGGGAAGATCCCACATGCCGCGGAGCAACTAGGCCCATGAGCCACAATTACTGAGCCTGCGCGTCTGGAGCCTGTGCTCCGCAACAAGAGAGGCCATGATAGTGAAAGGCCCGCGCACCGTGATGAAGAGTGGCCCCCACTTGCCACAACTAGAGAAAGCCATCGCACAGAAACGAAGACCCAACACAGCCAAAAATAAATAAATAAATAATTAATTTAAAAAAAAAATTGAGATGGATGGTTAGCTTATTACTTTTCTGCCTTTCTCTAAGCTTTTATAGCTTATTTATTTTCTTCTAGACACTCTTTTAGCTACATCCTTCAAGTTTTGATATACTGTATTTCCATTATTATTAAAATATTTTCTAATTTCCGGTGAGATTTCTTCTTTGCCCATAGATTATTTAGATTGTTTAATTTCCAAAACTGTGATTATCTTCTTGTCTGCTTCTATCACTTACTGAGAACAACGTATAAAAACAAATTCCATTCTCATTGTGTATTTTCTATTTCTCCTTGTAATTCTTTCCTCTTTTGTTTTCTCATTTACTTTTTATATTTGTATTATCTCAGCACATGCAAGTCTAAAAAATCATTAGCCAACTCAGGAAATGTACATGTGGATATAAAATGGCTGATGTATATTTAAATATGTTGATGTACATGTATACATGTGTACATCAAGTGTTCACAAAAGGTAACTGTGGAATAGTTCTAATGATAACAAGCTACCATTTATTGAGCAGTTATACTCAGATACTGTAACATACACTGTAGTTTACATACATTTTTGTGTTTAATTTTCAAAGCAACACTTATTAGGTCATTGTATTATCCCTCTTTTACTGATGAAAAAACTGAGGCTTAGAGATAGTAAATAATTTGAATCAGTTCATGCAGCTAGGAAGTAGTAGAGTTGGATTTCAACTAAATCTGACTTGGAAGTCTTTGTTCTTAACCACAGTATTGTACTAATCTTTATATATTAGTTGTCTTCAGGAACTATTTAATGTAAACCTTTGTAAATGATATCATTTTTAAAATTTATTTTTTGGATTAAAGACTTTTATTGACGTATAGTTAATGTACAGTATTATGTAAGTTACGGGTGTACAATACAATAATTCACAATTTTAGTTATTATAAAGTATTGGCTATATTCCCTGTGTTGTACAATATGTCCTTGTAGCTTATTTCATACATAGTAGCTTGTACATCTTAATCCCCTACCCCTATATTGCCCCTCCCCTCCTCCCTCTCCCCCCGGCAACCACTAGTTTGTTTTCTGTATCTGTAAGTCTGTTTCTTTTTTTGTTATATTTACTAGTTGTATTTTTTAGATTCCACATATGAGTGACATCATACAGTATTTGTATTTCTCTGTCTGACTTATTTCACTTAGCCTAATACCCTCCAAGTCCATCTATGTTGTTGCAAATGGTAGAATTTCATTCTTTTTTATGGTTGAGTAGTATCCCATTGTGTATATATACCACATCTTCTTTATCCATTCATCTGTTGGTGGACACTTAGGTTGCTTCCATGTCTTGGTAGTCATGAACAATGCTACTATGAACATTGGGGTACATGTATCTTTTTGAATTAGTGTTTTTGTTTTTTTCAGATATATACCCAGGAGTGGAATTGCTGGTACATATGGTAGTTCTTTTTTTTTTTTTTTTTTAATAATTTTTATTGGAGTATAGTTGATTTACAATGTTGTGTTAGTTTTAGGGTACAGCAAAGTGAATCAGTTATACATATACATATATTCACTCTTTTTTAGGTTCTTTTCCCATATAGGTCATTACAGAGTTTTGAGTAGAGTTTCCTGTGCTATACAGTAGGTCCGTATTAGTTATCTATTTTTTGTATAGTAGTGTGTATATCTCAATCCTAGTCTCCCAATTTATCCCTCTCCCCCATTCTGTTTTTAGTTTTTTTGAGAAACCTCCACACTGTTTTCCACAGTGGCTGCACCAATTTACATTCCCACCAACAGTGCAGGAGGGTTCCCTTTTCTCCACATCCTCGCCAACATTAGTTATTTGTGTTCTTTTTGATGATAGCCGTTCTGACAGGTGTGAGGTGATAGCTCATTGTGGTTTTGATTTGCATTTCCCTCATGATTAGCGGTATTGAGCATCTTTTCATGTGCCTCTTGGCCATCTCCACGTCCTCTTTAGAGAAATGTCTATTCAGGTCCTCTGCCCATTTTAACATTATTTTAAATGGCAGCAACATGAATTTCAGCCTTTTCAGTTTAATAAGTAAAGAATACTAAATGTAGTCGTAATCAACTCTCTACAATGTGAATTTTATTTTTCTGCTTATATCAATAATACAAGTTTATTGTTTAAAACTCAAATAATATAGAAATATGTAAGGAACTAAAAATCTTCTAAGATTCTGTCATCCTGAGATAACCCCCACTGACATTTTGAGGACCATGTTTCCATACTTTTCTCTATGTATATATTCATATATATTTTACATAAAAGGGATCTTAATTGCCATTTTTATTACGGACTGAAGTTTATATTTTTGAATGCTAGAGAGCAGAACACATTGCTTTATGGTGTTAAGGTTTGTTACCAAAGCAACTATCATTAATTTCTTACTTTAATCTTACCAGGTCAAGGTAGGCAATGAAGTTGCTACTGGAACAGGACCTAATAAAAAGATAGCCAAAAAAAATGCTGCAGAAGCAATGCTGTTACAACTTGGTTATAAAGCATCCACTAGTCTTCAAGATCAACTTGACAAGGTGAGAGTTAAATTTACATGGACAAGTTCTATCCTGTCAGGGTATAAAAGTGATGAGCAAATTCTGTCCCAGTGTTCCTTGACTCTAAGTACTGTCTTAACTGGTGTTAAAGTAGATGTCAAGTTTTAACTTTTCTAAGGTGGTACTCTATCTTCATATCTTTAAAGATAGATTCTCCAGGTATAAAATAACAGCTGTTTAGGGTTCAAGATAAAATATTATAATCTTACAATTAGAAAATACTAAAAGTTCATTGTATCATTATACATATCTTATATAATACCAGTGTAATAATTTTAGCTTACTGACTGATGATTTTTGCCTTATGTACACAGTTTTAATTCGTGCTTTTTTAAGAATAGAGGTTGTTAGCCTTTATTTCTGGAATACAGCTGGAAACACTGGAAATAAAGATCCTGATTACACCTTTAAGGCAGGAACTATATAGGACAGACACTCTATAAACTAATTTTTCTATTTACTTTAAATTAAAGGTAAACTCAGAGGGTGTTTATTTTCTGCCAAGACTTGTGTTCATGGTCCCCTATTTCTTCTGCAGCAGGTAATGACATCATTAACACCTACCTCTGTTGCAAGAGAAGCTGAGAACCTTGAATTCAGGACTTGGCAGATAACTTGGCAGGAACTGGCTTCATTTCACTTTGTATTAAATTATCATTTTATCTATACATATGTATAAATTATTTTTATTAAACATTTTATTTGTATGAACATTCACAAAACAGGCGTAATAATTATTTCTATCATAAACAATATGCTTTTTTCCATGCCATTTTCTCACACAAGGATTCTGTTTCAGGGATATTTTCAGTTTCTGCAGGAACATCTTTCTGAAGGTTAGAGTAGCAATGAAATCATCTATTAAAAAATATTTAGATACGCTTTTCTTTTTAAGGCACTACAAATATCTAGGCAGTTATTTTGAGTGATTAAAAATTATTTGTCTGTGTGATATCACTGGAGATTTCAATTCTGTTTTTATAACCTGGCTAATGAATGCTTTTTCCTCTTTTAAAAGTATTTGTAACATGAAACCTAACATGTGTTCAAGTTTCTATAGTTCTTATATTGTGTATATGTTGTTTTAACTTAACACATTTATATTGACTTAAAATTGGTAGGTGATTTATAAAAATACGTCAAAATAAATCTCATAGACATTTATTTGTAAGTTAAGTGAAAATAAAATAGAACAAAAAACTGGCATTAATTTCATTAATTTGAAAAACGTTTTTTGCTTACCCACTGTGTTATTAGTTAGGGTTCTCCAGAGGAACAGAGCCCGACAGAGAGAGAGAGAGTGTGTGTGTGTGCGTGTGCGTGTGTGTATCACACGGAGATTTTTTAAAGGAATTGGCCCATGCAATTTTGGAGGCTTGGCTAGTCCAGAATTTGCTGGGGAGGCTGGCAGGCTGGAGACTCAGGAAGGAGCTGCAGAGTCCAGAGGCGATTGGCTAGAGAGCTGCCTCTCGCTCCAGGGAAGGTCAGCCTTTTTCTAGGCAGGACTTCAACTGTTGAGGCCCACCCACGTTATAGAGAGCCATTTGCTTTACTCAAAGTTCAGTGATTTAAATGTAAATCTCTTCCAAAAACACCCTCACAGAAACACCCGGAATAACATTTGACCAAATATCTGAGAACGGTAGCCCAGACAAGTTGACACATAAAATTAACCACCACCCCCACTAAATGCCAAACACTTAAAATTGAAGATAATGGGATGACTGGAATTTTGTCCCTGCACTCAAGAAACTGACCAGTAAGTGTTAGGGGTGAGGAGCTTTAATCATATAACAAAAATTATAGTATAATTAAAATTCTAGATATGTGAAGATGAATCTGGAAAGTCAGGAATAGCTGAGACCACTGTTTTTATGTGAAGTAAAGAGCTTTTGAATTATTAATTTGAGATTTGAACTTGAAAGTGACATGATCTGGTTTGCTTTCTTCAAAAGACAGTCCTATAAGTAATGTACTGAATGGATTTGGGCAGGACAGGACTGAAGGCAGGGAGGCCAGTGCTAGCAGGATTGTTCAGGTGAAAGATGCTGAGGGTCTGAACTAAGGCAGTGGTGGTAGAGAGGAGAGGGGAAAGACACCAGCAGTCCTTCTGAGGTGTACATGATGAGATGTCAGTAGCAGATAATGTGCGTGGGGGTACAGGAAGAAGGAGGAGGAAAGAATACCTGCAAAAGGGGCAGTAGAGAATGATCTTAAGAAGAAGGTGGCCGTCGTGTGCTGCAGAGATCAAATAAGAGAAGGAGTGAATACAATGATTTGTCAATAAGAAGATCTTTGGAGAATGTAGCAAAAGCAATTAAAAAAACAAACCTGTAAAAGCAGTTTTTAAAAACTTGGCTTTTAAAAAAAATAAGCAAGATATGTACGTGATTAAAAGAATTTAAATAGCACAAAAGAGTAAACAGTGAAAAAAAAATGTTAGTCTCACTTCACCCTGAGACTCTCAGTCTCTTGGTCTCTCTTCCTAAAAAGTTATCTCCCACAGTGAGTTAATATTTGTACATCGTGTAGAATAGTGTCTGGAATATAGTGAATCTTATGTAAGGATTTGATAAATAAAGATGAAATAAATATCCTTACAGAGATATTCTATGTGTATGCACTAACATGCCCCCTTTAAAAAAATCCAGATTCATCGAGTTGCGGTTCAATACATTTCGACGTGTGTGTGTGTGTGTGTGTGTGTGTGTGTGTGTGTGTGTGTGTACATGCACTGACCACCATCACAATTAAGATTTATAACATTTCTGTTACCCCAAACAGTTCCTTAATGCCCATTTATAGTAAATGTCTTCTCCTTTCCTCAGCCCTTGCCAAGCACTGGTCTGATTTCTGTGTCTATAATTTTGCCTTTTCCAAAATGTTGTATAAATTGAATCGTACATTATGTAGCCTTTAGTGTCTGGCTTCTTTTTTTTTTTTAATAAATTTATTTATTTATTTATTTTTGGCTGCATTGGGTTTTCATTGCTGTGTGTGGGCTTTCTCTAGTTGCGGCGAGCCCCCTGCTACTCTTTGTTTTGGTGCACGCGCTTCTCATTGTGGTGGCTTCTCTTGTTGCGGAGCATGGGCTCTAGGCATGAGGGCTTCAGTAGTTGTGGCGCGCGTGCTCAGTAGTTGTGGCTTGTGGGCTCTAGAGTGCAGGCTCAGTAGTTGTGGCCCATGGGCTTAGTTGCTCTGTGGCATGTGGGATCTTCCTGGACCAGGGATCAAACCCATGTCCCCTGCAATGGCAGGCAGTTCTTAACCACTGCGCCACTAGGGAAGTCCCGTGTCCGGCTTCTTATCGCTGAGATTCATGCACATTGTTGCATTTATCATTCATTTGTTCTGTTTTATTGTTTGTCACTGTTTTATTCTTCACCAACATTTAGGTTGTTTGTAGTTTGAGGCTATTATAAATAAAGTGGTTAAAAACATTCATGTACAAATCTTTATTGTACATATTCTCTAGTATATCCTATAGGTACACAGTTAAATAATAAGTACCGTGTCACTTTACAAGAAACTGAAGATGTTTTCCAGAGGGGCTGTATCATTTTGCATTTCCACAAGCAATGTTTGAGATTTCCAATTACTCCACATCTTTTCCCACTCTTGTTATTGTCATTTAGCTTTGATCATGCTAGTAGGTGTATAACATTATCTCTTTGGATTTTAATTGCATTTTCCCTAATTAATAATGCTGAGTAGTTTATCATGTGTTTATTTACCATTCATATCTCTTCCATGAAGTATTTGTTCAAAATTTTTGTCTTTTAAAAAACTGGATGGTTTGCTTCCTTATTATTGGGTTGTAAAAGTTCTTTATATATTTTGTGTGCCAGTCCTCTATCAGATAAATGACTCCCCTCTCCTCCCTTCCTGCCTTCTCTCCTTTTTTTATGTACGTTCAGGCACCACATTTGTTTAAAAGATGAGTGCTTTTCCATTGAATTCCTTAGCACCTTTGTTGAAAATCAATTGACCACATATGTATGGGTCTGTTTCTAGATTCTCTATTCTGTTCCATTAATCTGTATGTCTGTTCTTCAGCTATTACAACTGTATATCGAGTGTAGCTTTTTTGCTATGGTTTCAAATCAAATAAAGAACTCCATCTTTGTTCTGCTTTTTAAAAATCTTTTTGGTTAATCTAGAGTCTTTGCATTTTCATAATAAACTGTAGAGTCAATTTCTACCAAAAAATATCCAGTTGGGATTTTTCTTTGGGATTGTGTTGACTGTGTAGATCAGTTTTACATAAATTGATATCTTAAGAATATTGAGTCTTCCAGCCCATGAACAAGATCTAGCTCCCCGTTTATTTAGGTTTTTAGAAATAGATCCCAGCAGTGTTTTGTACTTTTTCATAGAAATATCTTGTACATTTTTAATGTTTATCCCTAAGCGTTTCATGTTTGTGGATGCTATTGTTAATGGTATTGGTTTTTAATTTGAATTTCCAATTCTTCTTTTCTAGCATTTAGAAATACAATTGTCTTTTATATATTGACCTTGTATCCTGTGACCTTGCTAAACTGACTTATCAGTTAGGTTAGCTTATTTTGTAGATTTTTTTGTGATTTTCTGCATCGATGATGTGTCATCTGTGAATAAAGACAGTTTTTTTTTCCTTTCTAATCTGTATGCTTTTTATTTATTTGTCTTGCTTTATTGCCCTGAGTAGAACATCCAGAGCAATGTTGAATAGAAGTGATTGATTGTTGAATAGGAAAGCAGATATCTTTACCTTGTTTCTGATCTTACGAGGAAATCATTGTCTTTCACCATTATATACTGGGATGCTTGTAGGCTTTTTATATATGCTCTATATCAGACTGATAGTTCCTTGTATTCTTGCATTGTTGAGAAGTTTTTTTCCCCTTAATTATCAGTGAATGTTGAACTTTGCTAGATGCTTTCTGTGCATCTGTTGGGATACTCACATGACTTTTCTGTTTAGTTTGTGGATATGGTGAATTTTTTTATTGATGGATTTTAAAAAATTTATGTGATACAGGTTCCCCCACTATCTGAAAGTATAGCATTCCTATGAAACATTTTGTAAGCCAGAATGGCCTAAAATGAAGAAGTGTTTACCTTAGGACACATCTTGGTAACGGATGCACAACATAAATCCAGATAAAGCACAGATCTTCAGATGCAGTTCAAAGCTATGGCGGCTGGATGCTGAGATGCTGCATGTAGTTGCCGCTCTTGGTGTGCGCTGCCTCAGTGATGGTTACCTGCAAAATAAACGCTGAATGGTATTTTTGGTTTTTCATAAAAGTGAAAACCCTCTTTGGATTTCTTTTGGTCAACAATAACAGGTACTAGTGCAGGTCTTTCATAAAAGCAAATGGCATAAAGTAAACTTTCAAAAGGTAGGGGATAGCTGTATATACATACATAACAAAGATTACCGTTTTAACCATTTTTAGGTGTACATTTCAGTGGCATTAAGTACAATTACAGTGTTGTGCAACTATCACCACTATCCACAGCCAGAAAGTTTTCATCATCCCAAGTAGAAATACTGGTTTTAGTATCACTGTCAGGGTAGTGCTGGCCTCCTATAGTAAGTTTGGAAGTATCTCCTCCTCTTTCATAGTCTCAAAGAGTTTGGTATTCTTTCTTCCTTAATTGTTGGGTAGAATTTACCAGTGGAGCCATCTGGGTTTAGAATTTTTTCTGTAGGAAGGTTTTAAGTATAAATTGAGTTTAAAAAATAGATATAAGACTACTCAGATTATCTACTTCTGCTTGAGTGAGCTTTGGCAGTTCGAATCTTTCAAGGAATTTGTCCATTTCATCTAAGTTGAGTTTAATGGTATAAAGTTGTTCATAACACTGCCTTATCATTCTTTTAATGGCTACAGCATCTGTAGTGATATTTTCTCTCTCATTTCTGATATTGATAATTTGTTTCTTCTCTTTTTTTCTCTGGATCAATCTGGCTAGGGGTTTATCAATTATTTTTATCCTTTTCAAACAACCAGGTTATGGTTTCATTGGTTTTTCTCTATTTTTCTATTTTCAATTTTATTGATTTCTGCTCTTTATTTTATCCTTCCTTCACTTGCTTTGGATTTAATTTTCTATTCTTTTTCTAGTTTTGTAAGCTAGAAGCTTAGACTGTGGATCTGAGAACTTTCTTCTTTTCTAATATAAGAATTTAATGATATGTATTTCTCTTTAAGCACTGGTTTAGCTCTGTCCCACAGATTTTGGCTAGTTGAGTTTTTATTTTTATTCATTTCAAAATTTGTTCTAATTTCCCTTTGATTTCTTCTTTCAAGTCCTGTGTCTCTTCTGATTTTCTGTTTACTTCTTATATCAAGTGTTAATGTCTCCAGCTAGAAATTTGGATTTATCTACTTTCAGTTTTATCAATTTTGTTTTATGTACTTTGAAGCTATCTTGTTACATACATATACCTTTAGGGTTGTTATGCCTTTATGATGACTTGGCCACTTTATTATTATGTGAATTTTTTTCTCTCCCTGGTAATATTCCTTGTTCTGAATTCTTCTTTGTCTGATGTTAATATAGTCACTCCAGTTTTATTTTGATTAGTGTTTGTGTGGGATATTTCCCCCCCCATCATTTTACTTTTAGCCTATCTGTGTCTTTATGTTTAAATTGGTTTCTTTTAGAAAGCATATAATAGGGTCTTGCTTTTTAAAATATAATTTGACAATCTCTGCCTTTTAGTTGGAGGTGATCAGACCATTTGTACTTACTATAGCTGTTGATGTGGTTGGATTTAAATCTACCATCTTATTAGTTGTTTCTGTTTTTTCCATTTACTCTTTGTTCACTTTTTTCTCTTTCACCTTCGATGTGGTCATACATTTTACTTCTATCTATATACTATAAAACCCACAGTTTGTTGTTATTAATTTTGCTTTATATAGTCAATCTTTTTATGTGGTTAAAATCAGGAAAAGTATCTTATATTTAGTTTCATTTTTTTACCATTTTCAGAATTCTTTATTCATTTGTGTAGATCTAAATTTCTTTCCGGTATTATACTCTTGCTTGTAGAACTTCCTTTAATACTACTTGTATTAGAAGTTCTGCTGGCAGTGATTTCTGTCAGCTTTTGTTTGATGAGAAATTTGTTATTTCATCTTCATTTTAAAAGTTATTTTTGTCTGGGTATGGCATTCTGGGTTTTTGTGTTTCTTTCAGCACTTTAAAAGATCTTGTTCCACTGTCTTCTGACTTGCATGGTTTTTTATATGAAGTCTGTTGTAATTCTTATCTGCCTTCTTTTTCCTCTCTTGATGTGCTTTTTTCTCCCCTCTGAAGGCCTTCAAAATTTTCCTTTTTCATTAGTTCTCAGCAGTTTGACTCTGATATGTCTAAATTTGATTCTTTCCTTTCTTCCTCCTTCTCTTCTTCCCTCTTCTCCCTCCTTCCTCTTTTGTTTCTCCCTTTTGCCTCCTTTTCTTCCTCTTCCTCCTTCCTTTCTCCTTTTTGTATTTTTCCTGCTTAGTGGTCTCTGAACACATTGGATCTGGGATTTGTTCTCATTCAGTTATTTTGTCAAATTCTCAGGTATCATCTTTTAAAATATTTCTTCTTCCTTGTTTTCTCTCTCCTTGGGAGTTTCCAGTTACGCATTTGTTAGCCCATTGGTATTGTCTTAATAGATCCAGAATCTTCTGTTCCTTTTTATTTTTCACTCCTTTTTTTTCCTGTTTCTCAGTTTGAGTAATTTCTATTGATTTATCTACAATATTACTGATTATTCTCCAGCTGTGTTCATCTGTTAATAATGACATCAATATTAATTTTCTTCTGTGGTATTTATCTCCCTAGGATTTCCATCTGCTTTTGTTCTATAATTTCTGTTTTTCTCCTGAAATTCTCCAAATGTTCATGCATGTTGTTTGCCTTTTACATTAGATCTTTTAACCTATTAATCACAGGTATTGTAAAATTTATTTCTTAGAGTTCTAGCATCTGGGTCATCTCTGGGTCCTGTTTTGTTGACTTCTCCCTCTTTTGACAAAAGGTTATTTCTTTTTGTAGTTTTGGGTGTCTCATAATGTTTGAATGAATGTTGGACATTGTGTATTGAGAAACATTAGAGGCTGAGTTAAGTAGCATTTATGTTGAGAAATAGGCACATCTCTTCTTCTGTCAGACTGTTACTATGGAGGGTGGCATCAATCTAGTCAGTAGTTGGGCTTGTTTTGGGTTTTGTTGTTGCCACAGTCTATTAACTTCAAGTTCCTTTAGCAGTGGTTTGCTGTTATCTGTGTTTTGTTTGGGGTAAGGTTTGGGGAGGGTTTTTCCTCAATGTTTCTGCTCTCTCCTCAGGTAGCAGCAGTCCTTTCTTTGCTCTGCCACGAGGTGAGGGGTATCTCTATGCTTTGTAGTCAACTGCTCCTACTTGTTATTTGACCATAGGATTGTGTTGGGTAAGGGAGCATAATTCTTTTTTTTTTTTTTAACATCTTTATTGGAGTATAAGTGCTTTACAATGGTGTGTTAGTTTCTTCTTTATAACAAAGTGAATCAGCTATACATGTACATATATCCCCATATCTCTTCCCTCTTGTATCTCCCTCCCTCCCACCGTCCCTATCCCACCCCTCTAGGTGGTCACAAAGCACCGAGCTGATCACCCTGTGCTATGCGGCTGCTTCCCAATATCTATCAGTTTTACATTTGGTAGTGTATATATATCCATGCCACTCTCTTTGTCCCAGCTTACCCTTCCCACTCCCCATGTCCTCAAGTCCATTCTCTAGTAGGTCTGCGTCTTTATTCCCGTCCTGCCCCTAGGTCCTTCATGACTTTTTTTTTTTTTTTTTTTTTTTTTTTAGATTCCGTATATATGTGTTAGCATACGGTATCTTTCTGACTTACTTCACTCTGTATGACAGACTCTAGGTCCATCCACCTCACTACAAGTAACTCAATTTCGTTTCTTTTTATGACTGAGTAATATTCCATTATATATATGTGCCACATCTTCTTTATTCATTCATCTGTCGATGGACACTTAGGTTGCTTCCAAACCCTCAGAATGGGAGAGAATATTTGCAAATGAAGCAACTGACAAAGGATTAGTCTCCAAAATTTACAAGCAGCTCAATATCAAAAAAACAAACAACCCAATCCAAAAATGGGCAGAAGACCTAAATAGACATTTTTCCAAAGAATATACAGATTGCCAACAAACACATGAAAGAATGCTCAACATCGTTAATCATTAGAGAAATGCAAATCAAAACTACAATGAGATATCACCTCACGCCAGTCAGAATGGCCATCATCAAAAAATCTACAAACAATCGGGCTTCCCTGGTGGCGCAGTGGTTGAGAGTCTGCTTGCCAATGCAGGGGACGCGGGTTCGAGCCCTGGTCTGGGAAGATCCCACATGCCGCGGAGCAACTGGGCCCGTGAGCCACAACTACTGAGCCTGTGCTTCTGCAGCCTGTGCTCTGCAACAACAGAGGCCGCGACAGTGAGAGGCCCGCGCACCGCGATGAAGAGTGGCCCCCGCTTGCCGCAACTAGAGAAAGCCCTCGCACAGAAACGAAGACCCAACACAGCTAAAACTAACTAACTAAATAAATAATAAAAATAAAGGAATTCCTAAAAAAAAAGAGAGAAAGGGAGTGGGGATGTGGGTGCCCGATACACCCCTTTAAAAAAAAAAATCTACAAACAATAAATGCTGGAGGGGGTGTGGAGAAAAGGGAACCCTCTTGCACTGTTGGTGTGAATGTAAATTGATACAGCCACTATGGAGAACAGTATGGAGGTTCCTTAAAAAACTAAAACTAGAACTACCATATGACCCAGCAATCCCACTACTGGGCATATACCCTGAGAAAACCATAATTCAGAAAGAGTCATGTAACACAATGTTCATTGCAGCTCTATTTACAATAGCCAGGGAGCATAGTTCTTGATTTTCTTGTCCAACTTCATTCTCAGACAGACTCTATGGTCCTGGGGCTCAGAGGTGGGTTTTTCCTACTATTTCTACCTCCTTCCCCACGGTAGCCAAACTTTACTTTGGATCTGTAGGTTGTGTTGGGTGCAGTAGAGTTTTCCAGCCCCTTTCCCAACATTTTCAGACATCTGCTTTGTATTGGCGCAGGGTCTTTCTCTCAAGAGGGTTTTCTACCCTCCCTTTTTTTTTTTCCTGGAGTAGATAGCTTTTGCTTCTACTCTTTTTTTTTTTTTAAAATAAATAAATTTATTTATTTATTTATTTATTTATTTATTTTTGGCTGTGTTGGGTCTTCGTTTCTGTGTGAGGGCTTTCTCCAGTTGCGGTGAGTGGGGGCCACTCTTCATCGTGGTGCGCGGGCCTCTCACTGTCGTGGCCTCTCCCGTTGCGGAGCACAGGCTCCAGACGCACAGGCTCAGTAGTTGTGGCTCACGGGCTTAGTTGCTCCGCGGCATGTGGGATCTTCCCAGACCAGGGCTCGAACCCATGTTCCCTGCATTGGCAGACAGATTCTTAACCACTGTGCCACCAGGGAAGCCCTGCTTCTACTCTTTACCCAGAAGCAATGAGTCTTTGCCTGAGCTTTTGGGTTAATAAAATTTCCTACCTCTAGAGGCAGATAGGATTTGTTTCTCTCCTTTCTTAGTGGCTTGAGCTTTTGTCTTTGTATGAGAGAAGACTAGAGGAGTGTGCAGAGTTCTTGGCTTTTCTCTCAGTGACAGACATTCACCTGCTTCATACCTGTACCACCGAGTGGGGCTCTCTCCGGTTTCCTGATGTACCTCCAGTTGTCCTGAGTTCCCAGAGGAAGCCCATGGAAAAGCACTTCTCTCTGGAGTTCCTAGTTTTTCTAAACTGTTGTGCTAACCCACATGCAGCCTTTCAGAATTTACTAACATTTCATCTGCTTTCTTCTTACCAGCATTTTTGATATTCATCTCTTCCTTCCTTGCTCTGCCAATGTTGAAATATTTTGTGAGCCCAGCCTCTCCTCAGAGGGGTTTGTCACTCTCTAGAATTCATGTCATTTGTTTGCTTTACAATCTCAGATCTCTGATGGGTTCAAGAAAAGTTATGATTTTTTACATTGTCTGGCTCTTTCTCATTGTTACATTTCTACATTCTAAGGAAGAGTGAAACACTCTCTCTACCTTTAAAAAAATATACTGATCTTGCATCTTGATTGTTTTTTCACTTACATGTTGGGGTTTAACTTATAACTTGGAATTTGTTTTACATCAAGATATAACTGGCATGTGCTTCATTCTTTTTTATATTTGTTTATTATATATTGATCAAAGTAATATAAGTAGTACTCATATATGTATAAGAAGTCAAGATTTATTCAAGATTAATGGTATAAAGACTCAAGTTTTATAATAAAAAACGATGCTATCCTGCACTGCAACTGACCATTTCTGTTTCCCTTTTTCCAAAGGCAACCACTCACTACCCGTTTTAGTTGCTCTGTTATTTTCTACTGTCAGTAGCTTATACTGAGATTTCTTGGTGTTGTTTTTTTTTTTTTTTTTTTTTCTTTTTAGGTTATTATCTGAGTTCCTGCTATGGAAAATGAAGATTTAGTTCTCTTATTCATACTCCACATGTATACTTTTCTATGTCTCTCTAATTTAACCCCAAACTCTCTGCCAAGTAAACACATCATGTACTTTTTTAGTTTCTTGGTTTTTCTTTCTTGGAGCTCTTTATCCTCCTCTTCTAC
>NW_028122117.1:0-53833 GCF_965194805.1 Balaenoptera borealis | reverse complement strand
GTGAAAAGCAGCTACACCCCATTATGAAAATAAATTACTTTGAAAAACCCATGAAACAACGACAGTGAAAGAGATAGAAATTCTTACACAATGAGTTCAGGGGCTGTGATGCAACCTGGATTGACCATATCTAGACCCACAGCTGGATGAGACATAAGGGTGGACACTCTTGGGGCTGAGAGGTTTGGTGAGGTTGGGTGAGCAAACGCAGACCCTTTAAAGTAATACTGCGTGGTACCCATCGCATGGGTCCCAAATCTCCAGGTTCAAGGGCATCTTCCTACATCGAAAACATGCATGAGAAACCCAGAAGATGGTACACCGTGTGATGGGGAAAGGTTTCTAAAACGCACCTCATTTCTCATCTCCTTGTGCCCGGGTTCGCCATTCCAGCCGCTTTACTAGCAATCTCCCTACTTGGAGCATCAGCACCTTTAACCTCCTGTTCCGTACAGGTTGCAATTTGTCCTGAGGATGAACGGGAAGACGGGGAACCAACGAGAGACTAGCTGCTCTTGGTGTCGGGACAGGCACAGGTCACTCTATTTTCCCATCAGGAAGAAGAATTAACCACAGGCTCAGCCTGCCCCCGGAACCAGAACAGGGCCTGAAGCCATCCTGCGCTTTTGCGGCCAGCTCCCAAAAAAGCGAGTTGTAAAATGGAGGTTCAGGGCACTGCAATTCACAAACCTGCAGAGTTATAAATGATAACTCTCGTCCACAAATATATTGAGGGAAGGCAAAGAAGAGGATTTGAAATCAAGGCAGAATTGCACGAAACAGATTTCAGGAGGTAGATACGAATCGCCTTTAAAGCACATGAAAAGCGGCAAAACGTTGACAATGATGCCCTTGGCCAAAAAGGGCGTATGCGTTTTTTCCTGAATATATTCAGGAAAAAACGCATACGCCCTTTTTGGCCAACCAAGCAACCTGGAAAGGCAAATCAGCGCTACAGAGAAGTCTCGCTTCCCATCGGTCAAAAGGGCCATGCTGAAAAAAGTGTCAAAACCAGAAATGCAGGACAGGCCATGGAGAAATGGGAGCCTTGCTACACTGATGGGCGGGATGTAAATTGCCAACAGCCACTCTGGAGAAGTGTACGGTGTGTCCTGAAACATCTGAAAAACACAGCTTAGAGAGCATAGGGCACTTCCACTCATGGGGGTATAAATTGGGAAAATGAAAAATCAGCAAGACACAAGCACCCCAAAGTTGAGGGCTGCTCTGTTGACAAGGACCTCCACTTCATTCCACCTTCAATATCCCAGGAAAGAGAAAAATGGATAAAGAAGTTGTGGTCCTTATGTACAATGGAATATCACTCAGCCATGAAATCAATGTCATAAGGCTAGTAGCAGCATGATGAGTGGATTTAGGTACGACGATTCTAAGTGAAATAAGTCACACAGAAAAGGACACTTCTCATAAGGTATCACTGATAGAGGGAATGTAAAAACCGTTACACTTGAACTGAATTACAAAACAGAACAGAGTCACACATGCAGAAAAGACACTATGGCTGCTTAACGGGAAAGGTGAGGTGGGGTGATACATAAAACAAGGGTATCAAATTAGCTCAGATACCGTTCCATAAACCCAATATGTAGTAGACAAGACCTACTCCTTGCTCAGAGAACTGGACTCAACACGCCCTATTCACCGCACAAGAATATATCTGACTAGTAATAATCTTGAAACCTATGTATTGATATCTCTCTGTTAGTGTGTCAAGTGGGTGTAAAGCGGCATAAACACAGCCGTGAAAAGCAGCTACACCCCATTATGAAAATAAATTACTTTGAAAAACCCATGAAACAACGACAGTGAAAGAGATAGAAATTCTTACACAATGAGTTCAGGGGCTGTGATGCAACCTGGATTGACCATATCTAGACCCACAGCTGGATGAGACATAAGGGTGGACACTCTTGGGGCTGAGAGGTTTGGTGAGGTTGGGTGAGCAAACGCAGACCCTTTAAAGTAATACTGCGTGGTACCCATCGCATGGGTCCCAAATCTCCAGCTTCAAGGGCATCTTCCTACATCGAAAACATGCATGAGAAACCCAGAAGATGGTACACCGTGTGATGGGGAAAGGTTTCTAAAACGCACCTCATTTCTCATCTCCTTGTGCCCGGGTTCGCCATTCCAGCCGCTTTACTAGCAATCTCCCTACTTGGAGCATCAGCACCTTTAACCTCCTGTTCCGTACAGGTTGCAATTTGTCCTGAGGATGAACGGGAAGACGGGGAACCAACGAGAGACTAGCTCTTGGTGTCGGGACAGGCACAGGTCACTCTATTTTCCCATCAGGAAGAAGAATTAACCACAGGCTCAGCCTGCCCCCCGGAACCAGAACAGGGCCTGAAGCCATCCTGCGCTTTTGCGGCCAGCTCCCAAAAAAGCGAGTTGTAAAATGGAGGTTCAGGGCACTGCAATTCACAAACCTGCAGAGTTATAAATGATAACTCTCGTCCACAAATATATTGAGGGAAGGCAAAGAAGAGGATTTGAAATCAAGGCAGAATTGCACGAAACAGATTTCAGGAGGTAGATACGAATCGCCTTTAAAGCACATGAAAAGCGGCAAAACGTTGACAATGATGCCCTTGGCCAAAAAGGGCGTATGCGTTTTTTCCTGAATATATTCAGGAAAAAACGCATACGCCCTTTTTGGCCAACCAAGCAACCTGGAAAGGCAAATCAGCGCTACAGAGAAGTCTCGCTTCCCATCGGTCAAAAGGGCCATGCTGAAAAAAGTGTCAAAACCAGAAATGCAGGACAGGCCATGGAGAAATGGGAGCCTTGCTACACTGATGGGCGGGATGTAAATTGCCAACAGCCACTCTGGAGAAGTGTACGGTGTGTCCTGAAACATCTGAAAAACACAGCTTAGAGAGCATAGGGCACTTCCACTCATGGGGGTATAAATTGGGAAAATGAAAAATCAGCAAGACACAAGCACCCCAAAGTTGAGGGCTGCTCTGTTGACAAGGACCTCCACTTCATTCCACCTTCAATATCCAGGAAAGAGAAAAATGGATAAAGAAGTTGTGGTCCTTATGTACAATGGAATATCACTCAGCCATGAAATCAATGTCATAAGGCTAGTAGCAGCATGATGAGTGGATTTAGGTACGACGATTCTAAGTGAAATAAGTCACACAGAAAAGGACACTTCTCATAAGGTATCACTGATAGAGGGAATGTAAAAACCGTTACACTTGAACTGAATTACAAAACAGAACAGAGTCACACATGCAGAAAAGACACTATGGCTGCTTAACGGGAAAGGTGAGGTGGGGTGATACATAAAACAAGGGTATCAAATTAGCTCAGATACCGTTCCATAAACCCAATATGTAGTAGACAAGACCTACTCCTTGCTCAGAGAACTGGACTCAACACGCCCTATTCACCGCACAAGAATATATCTGACTAGTAATAATCTTGAAACCTATGTATTGATATCTCTCTGTTAGTGTGTCAAGTGGGTGTAAAGCGGCATAAACACAGCCGTGAAAAGCAGCTACACCCCATTATGAAAATAAATTACTTTGAAAAACCCATGAAACAACGACAGTGAAAGAGATAGAAATTCTTACACAATGAGTTCAGGGGCTGTGATGCAACCTGGATTGACCATATCTAGACCCACAGCTGGATGAGACCTAAGGGTGGACACTCTTGGGGCTGAGAGGTTTGGTGAGGTTGGGTGAGCAAACGCAGACCCTTTAAAGTAATACTGCGTGGTACCCATCGCATGGGTCCCAAATCTCCAGCTTCAAGGGCATCTTCCTACATCGAAAACATGCATGAGAAACCCAGAAGATGGTACACCGTGTGATGGGGAAAGGTTTCTAAAACGCACCTCATTTCTCATCTCCTTGTGCCCGGGTTCGCCATTCCAGCCGCTTTACTAGCAATCTCCCTACTTGGAGCATCAGCACCTTTAACCTCCTGTTCCGTACAGGTTGCAATTTGTCCTGAGGATGAACGGGAAGACGGGGAACCAACGAGAGACTAGCTCTTGGTGTCGGGACAGGCACAGGTCACTCTATTTTCCCATCAGGAAGAAGAATTAACCACAGGCTCAGCCTGCCCCCCGGAACCAGAACAGGGCCTGAAGCCATCCTGCGCTTTTGCGGCCAGCTCCCAAAAAAGCGAGTTGTAAAATGGAGGTTCAGGGCACTGCAATTCACAAACCTGCAGAGTTATAAATGATAACTCTCGTCCACAAATATATTGAGGGAAGGCAAAGAAGAGGATTTGAAATCAAGGCAGAATTGCACGAAACAGATTTCAGGAGGTAGATACGAATCGCCTTTAAAGCACATGAAAAGCGGCAAAACGTTGACAATGATGCCCTTGGCCAAAAAGGGCGTATGCGTTTTTTCCTGAATATATTCAGGAAAAAACGCATACGCCCTTTTTGGCCAACCAAGCAACCTGGAAAGGCAAATCAGCGCTACAGAGAAGTCTCGCTTCCCATCGGTCAAAAGGGCCATGCTGAAAAAGTGTCAAAACCAGAAATGCAGGACAGGCCATGGAGAAATGGGAGCCTTGCTACACTGATGGGCGGGATGTAAATTGCCAACAGCCACTCTGGAGAAGTGTACGGTGTGTCCTGAAACATCTGAAAAACACAGCTTAGAGAGCATAGGGCACTTCCACTCATGGGGGTATAAATTGGGAAAATGAAAAATCAGCAAGACACAAGCACCCCAAAGTTGAGGGCTGCTCTGTTGACAAGGACCTCCACTTCATTCCACCTTCAATATCCCAGGAAAGAGAAAAATGGATAAAGAAGTTGTGGTCCTTATGTACAATGGAATATCACTCAGCCATGAAATCAATGTCATAAGGCTAGTAGCAGCATGATGAGTGGATTTAGGTACGACGATTCTAAGTGAAATAAGTCACACAGAAAAGGACACTTCTCATAAGGTATCACTGATAGAGGGAATGTAAAAACCGTTACACTTGAACTGAATTACAAAACAGAACAGAGTCACACATGCAGAAAAGACACTATGGCTGCTTAACGGGAAAGGTGAGGTGGGGTGATACATAAAACAAGGGTATCAAATTAGCTCAGATACCGTTCCATAAACCCAATATGTAGTAGACAAGACCTACTCCTTGCTCAGAGAACTGGACTCAACACGCCCTATTCACCGCACAAGAATATATCTGACTAGTAATAATCTTAAAACCTATGTATTGATATCTCTCTGTTAGTGTGTCAAGTGGGTGTAAAGCGGCATAAACACAGCCGTGAAAAGCAGCTACACCCCATTATGAAAATAAATTACTTTGAAAAACCCATGAAACAACGACAGTGAAAGAGATAGAAATTCTTACACAATGAGTTCAGGGGCTGTGATGCAACCTGGATTGACCATATCTAGACCCACAGCTGGATGAGACCTAAGGGTGGACACTCTTGGGGCTGAGAGGTTTGGTGAGGTTGGGTGAGCAAACGCAGACCCTTTAAAGTAATACTGCGTGGTACCCATCGCATGGGTCCCAAATCTCCAGCTTCAAGGGCATCTTCCTACATCGAAAACATGCATGAGAAACCCAGAAGATGGTACACCGTGTGATGGGGAAAGGTTTCTAAAACGCACCTCATTTCTCATCTCCTTGTGCCCGGGTTCGCCATTCCAGCCGCTTTACTAGCAATCTCCCTACTTGGAGCATCAGCACCTTTAACCTCCTGTTCCGTACAGGTTGCAATTTGTCCTGAGGATGAACGGGAAGACGGGGAACCAACGAGAGACTAGCTCTTGGTGTCGGGACAGGCACAGGTCACTCTATTTTCCCATCAGGAAGAAGAATTAACCACAGGCTCAGCCTGCCCCCCGGAACCAGAACAGGGCCTGAAGCCATCCTGCGCTTTTGCGGCCAGCTCCCAAAAAAGCGAGTTGTAAAATGGAGGTTCAGGGCACTGCAATTCACAAACCTGCAGAGTTATAAATGATAACTCTCGTCCACAAATATATTGAGGGAAGGCAAAGAAGAGGATTTGAAATCAAGGCAGAATTGCACGAAACAGATTTCAGGAGGTAGATACGAATCGCCTTTAAAGCACATGAAAAGCGGCAAAACGTTGACAATGATGCCCTTGGCCAAAAAGGGCGTATGCGTTTTTTCCTGAATATATTCAGGAAAAAACGCATACGCCCTTTTTGGCCAACCAAGCAACCTGGAAAGGCAAATCAGCGCTACAGAGAAGTCTCGCTTCCCATCGGTCAAAAGGGCCATGCTGAAAAAAGTGTCAAAACCAGAAATGCAGGACAGGCCATGGAGAAATGGGAGCCTTGCTACACTGATGGGCGGGATGTAAATTGCCAACAGCCACTCTGGAGAAGTGTACGGTGTGTCCTGAAACATCTGAAAAACACAGCTTAGAGAGCATAGGGCACTTCCACTCATGGGGGTATAAATTGGGAAAATGAAAAATCAGCAAGACACAAGCACCCCAAAGTTGAGGGCTGCTCTGTTGACAAGGACCTCCACTTCATTCCACCTTCAATATCCCAGGAAAGAGAAAAATGGATAAAGAAGTTGTGGTCCTTATGTACAATGGAATATCACTCAGCCATGAAATCAATGTCATAAGGCTAGTAGCAGCATGATGAGTGGATTTAGGTACGACGATTCTAAGTGAAATAAGTCACACAGAAAAGGACACTTCTCATAAGGTATCACTGATAGAGGGAATGTAAAAACCGTTACACTTGAACTGAATTACAAAACAGAACAGAGTCACACATGCAGAAAAGACACTATGGCTGCTTAACGGGAAAGGTGAGGTGGGGTGATACATAAAACAAGGGTATCAAATTAGCTCAGATACCGTTCCATAAACCCAATATGTAGTAGACAAGACCTACTCCTTGCTCAGAGAACTGGACTCAACACGCCCTATTCACCGCACAAGAATATATCTGACTAGTAATAATCTTAAAACCTATGTATTGATATCTCTCTGTTAGTGTGTCAAGTGGGTGTAAAGCGGCATAAACACAGCCGTGAAAAGCAGCTACACCCCATTATGAAAATAAATTACTTTGAAAAACCCATGAAACAACGACAGTGAAAGAGATAGAAATTCTTACACAATGAGTTCAGGGGCTGTGATGCAACCTGGATTGACCATATCTAGACCCACAGCTGGATGAGACATAAGGGTGGACACTCTTGGGGCTGAGAGGTTTGGTGAGGTTGGGTGAGCAAACGCAGACCCTTTAAAGTAATACTGCGTGGTACCCATCGCATGGGTCCCAAATCTCCAGGTTCAAGGGCATCTTCCTACATCGAAAACATGCATGAGAAACCCAGAAGATGGTACACCGTGTGATGGGGAAAGGTTTCTAAAACGCACCTCATTTCTCATCTCCTTGTGCCCGGGTTCGCCATTCCAGCCGCTTTACTAGCAATCTCCCTACTTGGAGCATCAGCACCTTTAACCTCCTGTTCCGTACAGGTTGCAATTTGTCCTGAGGATGAACGGGAAGACGGGGAACCAACGAGAGACTAGCTCTTGGTGTCGGGACAGGCACAGGTCACTCTATTTTCCCATCAGGAAGAAGAATTAACCACAGGCTCAGCCTGCCCCCCGGAACCAGAACAGGGCCTGAAGCCATCCTGCGCTTTTGCGGCCAGCTCCCAAAAAAGCGAGTTGTAAAATGGAGGTTCAGGGCACTGCAATTCACAAACCTGCAGAGTTATAAATGATAACTCTCGTCCACAAATATATTGAGGGAAGGCAAAGAAGAGGATTTGAAATCAAGGCAGAATTGCACGAAACAGATTTCAGGAGGTAGATACGAATCGCCTTTAAAGCACATGAAAAGCGGCAAAACGTTGACAATGATGCCCTTGGCCAAAAAGGGCGTATGCGTTTTTTCCTGAATATATTCAGGAAAAAACGCATACGCCCTTTTTGGCCAACCAAGCAACCTGGAAAGGCAAATCAGCGCTACAGAGAAGTCTCGCTTCCCATCGGTCAAAAGGGCCATGCTGAAAAAAGTGTCAAAACCAGAAATGCAGGACAGGCCATGGAGAAATGGGAGCCTTGCTACACTGATGGGCGGGATGTAAATTGCCAACAGCCACTCTGGAGAAGTGTACGGTGTGTCCTGAAACATCTGAAAAACACAGCTTAGAGAGCATAGGGCACTTCCACTCATGGGGGTATAAATTGGGAAAATGAAAAATCAGCAAGACACAAGCACCCCAAAGTTGAGGGCTGCTCTGTTGACAAGGACCTCCACTTCATTCCACCTTCAATATCCCAGGAAAGAGAAAAATGGATAAAGAAGTTGTGGTCCTTATGTACAATGGAATATCACTCAGCCATGAAATCAATGTCATAAGGCTAGTAGCAGCATGATGAGTGGATTTAGGTACGACGATTCTAAGTGAAATAAGTCACACAGAAAAGGACACTTCTCATAAGGTATCACTGATAGAGGGAATGTAAAAACCGTTACACTTGAACTGAATTACAAAACAGAACAGAGTCACACATGCAGAAAAGACACTATGGCTGCTTAACGGGAAAGGTGAGGTGGGGTGATACATAAAACAAGGGTATCAAATTAGCTCAGATACCGTTCCATAAACCCAATATGTAGTAGACAAGACCTACTCCTTGCTCAGAGAACTGGACTCAACACGCCCTATTCACCGCACAAGAATATATCTGACTAGTAATAATCTTGAAACCTATGTATTGATATCTCTCTGTTAGTGTGTCAAGTGGGTGTAAAGCGGCATAAACACAGCCGTGAAAAGCAGCTACACCCCATTATGAAAATAAATTACTTTGAAAAACCCATGAAACAACGACAGTGAAAGAGATAGAAATTCTTACACAATGAGTTCAGGGGCTGTGATGCAACCTGGATTGACCATATCTAGACCCACAGCTGGATGAGACATAAGGGTGGACACTCTTGGGGCTGAGAGGTTTGGTGAGGTTGGGTGAGCAAACGCAGACCCTTTAAAGTAATACTGCGTGGTACCCATCGCATGGGTCCCAAATCTCCAGGTTCAAGGGCATCTTCCTACATCGAAAACATGCATGAGAAACCCAGAAGATGGTACACCGTGTGATGGGGAAAGGTTTCTAAAACGCACCTCATTTCTCATCTCCTTGTGCCCGGGTTCGCCATTCCAGCCGCTTTACTAGCAATCTCCCTACTTGGAGCATCAGCACCTTTAACCTCCTGTTCCGTACAGGTTGCAATTTGTCCTGAGGATGAACGGGAAGACGGGGAACCAACGAGAGACTAGCTCTTGGTGTCGGGACAGGCACAGGTCACTCTATTTTCCCATCAGGAAGAAGAATTAACCACAGGCTCAGCCTGCCCCCCGGAACCAGAACAGGGCCTGAAGCCATCCTGCGCTTTTGCGGCCAGCTCCCAAAAAAGCGAGTTGTAAAATGGAGGTTCAGGGCACTGCAATTCACAAACCTGCAGAGTTATAAATGATAACTCTCGTCCACAAATATATTGAGGGAAGGCAAAGAAGAGGATTTGAAATCAAGGCAGAATTGCACGAAACAGATTTCAGGAGGTAGATACGAATCGCCTTTAAAGCACATGAAAAGCGGCAAAACGTTGACAATGATGCCCTTGGCCAAAAAGGGCGTATGCGTTTTTTCCTGAATATATTCAGGAAAAAACGCATACGCCCTTTTTGGCCAACCAAGCAACCTGGAAAGGCAAATCAGCGCTACAGAGAAGTCTCGCTTCCCATCGGTCAAAAGGGCCATGCTGAAAAAAGTGTCAAAACCAGAAATGCAGGACAGGCCATGGAGAAATGGGAGCCTTGCTACACTGATGGGCGGGATGTAAATTGCCAACAGCCACTCTGGAGAAGTGTACGGTGTGTCCTGAAACATCTGAAAAACACAGCTTAGAGAGCATAGGGCACTTCCACTCATGGGGGTATAAATTGGGAAAATGAAAAATCAGCAAGACACAAGCACCCCAAAGTTGAGGGCTGCTCTGTTGACAAGGACCTCCACTTCATTCCACCTTCAATATCCCAGGAAAGAGAAAAATGGATAAAGAAGTTGTGGTCCTTATGTACAATGGAATATCACTCAGCCATGAAATCAATGTCATAAGGCTAGTAGCAGCATGATGAGTGGATTTAGGTACGACGATTCTAAGTGAAATAAGTCACACAGAAAAGGACACTTCTCATAAGGTATCACTGATAGAGGGAATGTAAAAACCGTTACACTTGAACTGAATTACAAAACAGAACAGAGTCACACATGCAGAAAAGACACTATGGCTGCTTAACGGGAAAGGTGAGGTGGGGTGATACATAAAACAAGGGTATCAAATTAGCTCAGATACCGTTCCATAAACCCAATATGTAGTAGACAAGACCTACTCCTTGCTCAGAGAACTGGACTCAACACGCCCTATTCACCGCACAAGAATATATCTGACTAGTAATAATCTTGAAACCTATGTATTGATATCTCTCTGTTAGTGTGTCAAGTGGGTGTAAAGCGGCATAAACACAGCCGTGAAAAGCAGCTACACCCCATTATGAAAATAAATTACTTTGAAAAACCCATGAAACAACGACAGTGAAAGAGATAGAAATTCTTACACAATGAGTTCAGGGGCTGTGATGCAACCTGGATTGACCATATCTAGACCCACAGCTGGATGAGACATAAGGGTGGACACTCTTGGGGCTGAGAGGTTTGGTGAGGTTGGGTGAGCAAACGCAGACCCTTTAAAGTAATACTGCGTGGTACCCATCGCATGGGTCCCAAATCTCCAGGTTCAAGGGCATCTTCCTACATCGAAAACATGCATGAGAAACCCAGAAGATGGTACACCGTGTGATGGGGAAAGGTTTCTAAAACGCACCTCATTTCTCATCTCCTTGTGCCCGGGTTCGCCATTCCAGCCGCTTTACTAGCAATCTCCCTACTTGGAGCATCAGCACCTTTAACCTCCTGTTCCGTACAGGTTGCAATTTGTCCTGAGGATGAACGGGAAGACGGGGAACCAACGAGAGACTAGCTCTTGGTGTCGGGACAGGCACAGGTCACTCTATTTTCCCATCAGGAAGAAGAATTAACCACAGGCTCAGCCTGCCCCCCGGAACCAGAACAGGGCCTGAAGCCATCCTGCGCTTTTGCGGCCAGCTCCCAAAAAAGCGAGTTGTAAAATGGAGGTTCAGGGCACTGCAATTCACAAACCTGCAGAGTTATAAATGATAACTCTCGTCCACAAATATATTGAGGGAAGGCAAAGAAGAGGATTTGAAATCAAGGCAGAATTGCACGAAACAGATTTCAGGAGGTAGATACGAATCGCCTTTAAAGCACATGAAAAGCGGCAAAACGTTGACAATGATGCCCTTGGCCAAAAAGGGCGTATGCGTTTTTTCCTGAATATATTCAGGAAAAAACGCATACGCCCTTTTTGGCCAACCAAGCAACCTGGAAAGGCAAATCAGCGCTACAGAGAAGTCTCGCTTCCCATCGGTCAAAAGGGCCATGCTGAAAAAAGTGTCAAAACCAGAAATGCAGGACAGGCCATGGAGAAATGGGAGCCTTGCTACACTGATGGGCGGGATGTAAATTGCCAACAGCCACTCTGGAGAAGTGTACGGTGTGTCCTGAAACATCTGAAAAACACAGCTTAGAGAGCATAGGGCACTTCCACTCATGGGGGTATAAATTGGGAAAATGAAAAATCAGCAAGACACAAGCACCCCAAAGTTGAGGGCTGCTCTGTTGACAAGGACCTCCACTTCATTCCACCTTCAATATCCCAGGAAAGAGAAAAATGGATAAAGAAGTTGTGGTCCTTATGTACAATGGAATATCACTCAGCCATGAAATCAATGTCATAAGGCTAGTAGCAGCATGATGAGTGGATTTAGGTACGACGATTCTAAGTGAAATAAGTCACACAGAAAAGGACACTTCTCATAAGGTATCACTGATAGAGGGAATGTAAAAACCGTTACACTTGAACTGAATTACAAAACAGAACAGAGTCACACATGCAGAAAAGACACTATGGCTGCTTAACGGGAAAGGTGAGGTGGGGTGATACATAAAACAAGGGTATCAAATTAGCTCAGATACCGTTCCATAAACCCAATATGTAGTAGACAAGACCTACTCCTTGCTCAGAGAACTGGACTCAACACGCCCTATTCACCGCACAAGAATATATCTGACTAGTAATAATCTTGAAACCTATGTATTGATATCTCTCTGTTAGTGTGTCAAGTGGGTGTAAAGCGGCATAAACACAGCCGTGAAAAGCAGCTACACCCCATTATGAAAATAAATTACTTTGAAAAACCCATGAAACAACGACAGTGAAAGAGATAGAAATTCTTACACAATGAGTTCAGGGGCTGTGATGCAACCTGGATTGACCATATCTAGACCCACAGCTGGATGAGACATAAGGGTGGACACTCTTGGGGCTGAGAGGTTTGGTGAGGTTGGGTGAGCAAACGCAGACCCTTTAAAGTAATACTGCGTGGTACCCATCGCATGGGTCCCAAATCTCCAGGTTCAAGGGCATCTTCCTACATCGAAAACATGCATGAGAAACCCAGAAGATGGTACACCGTGTGATGGGGAAAGGTTTCTAAAACGCACCTCATTTCTCATCTCCTTGTGCCCGGGTTCGCCATTCCAGCCGCTTTACTAGCAATCTCCCTACTTGGAGCATCAGCACCTTTAACCTCCTGTTCCGTACAGGTTGCAATTTGTCCTGAGGATGAACGGGAAGACGGGGAACCAACGAGAGACTAGCTCTTGGTGTCGGGACAGGCACAGGTCACTCTATTTTCCCATCAGGAAGAAGAATTAACCACAGGCTCAGCCTGCCCCCCGGAACCAGAACAGGGCCTGAAGCCATCCTGCGCTTTTGCGGCCAGCTCCCAAAAAAGCGAGTTGTAAAATGGAGGTTCAGGGCACTGCAATTCACAAACCTGCAGAGTTATAAATGATAACTCTCGTCCACAAATATATTGAGGGAAGGCAAAGAAGAGGATTTGAAATCAAGGCAGAATTGCACGAAACAGATTTCAGGAGGTAGATACGAATCGCCTTTAAAGCACATGAAAAGCGGCAAAACGTTGACAATGATGCCCTTGGCCAAAAAGGGCGTATGCGTTTTTTCCTGAATATATTCAGGAAAAAACGCATACGCCCTTTTTGGCCAACCAAGCAACCTGGAAAGGCAAATCAGCGCTACAGAGAAGTCTCGCTTCCCATCGGTCAAAAGGGCCATGCTGAAAAAAGTGTCAAAACCAGAAATGCAGGACAGGCCATGGAGAAATGGGAGCCTTGCTACACTGATGGGCGGGATGTAAATTGCCAACAGCCACTCTGGAGAAGTGTACGGTGTGTCCTGAAACATCTGAAAAACACAGCTTAGAGAGCATAGGGCACTTCCACTCATGGGGGTATAAATTGGGAAAATGAAAAATCAGCAAGACACAAGCACCCCAAAGTTGAGGGCTGCTCTGTTGACAAGGACCTCCACTTCATTCCACCTTCAATATCCCAGGAAAGAGAAAAATGGATAAAGAAGTTGTGGTCCTTATGTACAATGGAATATCACTCAGCCATGAAATCAATGTCATAAGGCTAGTAGCAGCATGATGAGTGGATTTAGGTACGACGATTCTAAGTGAAATAAGTCACACAGAAAAGGACACTTCTCATAAGGTATCACTGATAGAGGGAATGTAAAAACCGTTACACTTGAACTGAATTACAAAACAGAACAGAGTCACACATGCAGAAAAGACACTATGGCTGCTTAACGGGAAAGGTGAGGTGGGGTGATACATAAAACAAGGGTATCAAATTAGCTCAGATACCGTTCCATAAACCCAATATGTAGTAGACAAGACCTACTCCTTGCTCAGAGAACTGGACTCAACACGCCCTATTCACCGCACAAGAATATATCTGACTAGTAATAATCTTGAAACCTATGTATTGATATCTCTCTGTTAGTGTGTCAAGTGGGTGTAAAGCGGCATAAACACAGCCGTGAAAAGCAGCTACACCCCATTATGAAAATAAATTACTTTGAAAAACCCATGAAACAACGACAGTGAAAGAGATAGAAATTCTTACACAATGAGTTCAGGGGCTGTGATGCAACCTGGATTGACCATATCTAGACCCACAGCTGGATGAGACATAAGGGTGGACACTCTTGGGGCTGAGAGGTTTGGTGAGGTTGGGTGAGCAAACGCAGACCCTTTAAAGTAATACTGCGTGGTACCCATCGCATGGGTCCCAAATCTCCAGGTTCAAGGGCATCTTCCTACATCGAAAACATGCATGAGAAACCCAGAAGATGGTACACCGTGTGATGGGGAAAGGTTTCTAAAACGCACCTCATTTCTCATCTCCTTGTGCCCGGGTTCGCCATTCCAGCCGCTTTACTAGCAATCTCCCTACTTGGAGCATCAGCACCTTTAACCTCCTGTTCCGTACAGGTTGCAATTTGTCCTGAGGATGAACGGGAAGACGGGGAACCAACGAGAGACTAGCTCTTGGTGTCGGGACAGGCACAGGTCACTCTATTTTCCCATCAGGAAGAAGAATTAACCACAGGCTCAGCCTGCCCCCCGGAACCAGAACAGGGCCTGAAGCCATCCTGCGCTTTTGCGGCCAGCTCCCAAAAAAGCGAGTTGTAAAATGGAGGTTCAGGGCACTGCAATTCACAAACCTGCAGAGTTATAAATGATAACTCTCGTCCACAAATATATTGAGGGAAGGCAAAGAAGAGGATTTGAAATCAAGGCAGAATTGCACGAAACAGATTTCAGGAGGTAGATACGAATCGCCTTTAAAGCACATGAAAAGCGGCAAAACGTTGACAATGATGCCCTTGGCCAAAAAGGGCGTATGCGTTTTTTCCTGAATATATTCAGGAAAAAACGCATACGCCCTTTTTGGCCAACCAAGCAACCTGGAAAGGCAAATCAGCGCTACAGAGAAGTCTCGCTTCCCATCGGTCAAAAGGGCCATGCTGAAAAAAGTGTCAAAACCAGAAATGCAGGACAGGCCATGGAGAAATGGGAGCCTTGCTACACTGATGGGCGGGATGTAAATTGCCAACAGCCACTCTGGAGAAGTGTACGGTGTGTCCTGAAACATCTGAAAAACACAGCTTAGAGAGCATAGGGCACTTCCACTCATGGGGGTATAAATTGGGAAAATGAAAAATCAGCAAGACACAAGCACCCCAAAGTTGAGGGCTGCTCTGTTGACAAGGACCTCCACTTCATTCCACCTTCAATATCCCAGGAAAGAGAAAAATGGATAAAGAAGTTGTGGTCCTTATGTACAATGGAATATCACTCAGCCATGAAATCAATGTCATAAGGCTAGTAGCAGCATGATGAGTGGATTTAGGTACGACGATTCTAAGTGAAATAAGTCACACAGAAAAGGACACTTCTCATAAGGTATCACTGATAGAGGGAATGTAAAAACCGTTACACTTGAACTGAATTACAAAACAGAACAGAGTCACACATGCAGAAAAGACACTATGGCTGCTTAACGGGAAAGGTGAGGTGGGGTGATACATAAAACAAGGGTATCAAATTAGCTCAGATACCGTTCCATAAACCCAATATGTAGTAGACAAGACCTACTCCTTGCTCAGAGAACTGGACTCAACACGCCCTATTCACCGCACAAGAATATATCTGACTAGTAATAATCTTAAAACCTATGTATTGATATCTCTCTGTTAGTGTGTCAAGTGGGTGTAAAGCGGCATAAACACAGCCGTGAAAAGCAGCTACACCCCATTATGAAAATAAATTACTTTGAAAAACCCATGAAACAACGACAGTGAAAGAGATAGAAATTCTTACACAATGAGTTCAGGGGCTGTGATGCAACCTGGATTGACCATATCTAGACCCACAGCTGGATGAGACATAAGGGTGGACACTCTTGGGGCTGAGAGGTTTGGTGAGGTTGGGTGAGCAAACGCAGACCCTTTAAAGTAATACTGCGTGGTACCCATCGCATGGGTCCCAAATCTCCAGGTTCAAGGGCATCTTCCTACATCGAAAACATGCATGAGAAACCCAGAAGATGGTACACCGTGTGATGGGGAAAGGTTTCTAAAACGCACCTCATTTCTCATCTCCTTGTGCCCGGGTTCGCCATTCCAGCCGCTTTACTAGCAATCTCCCTACTTGGAGCATCAGCACCTTTAACCTCCTGTTCCGTACAGGTTGCAATTTGTCCTGAGGATGAACGGGAAGACGGGGAACCAACGAGAGACTAGCTCTTGGTGTCGGGACAGGCACAGGTCACTCTATTTTCCCATCAGGAAGAAGAATTAACCACAGGCTCAGCCTGCCCCCCGGAACCAGAACAGGGCCTGAAGCCATCCTGCGCTTTTGCGGCCAGCTCCCAAAAAAGCGAGTTGTAAAATGGAGGTTCAGGGCACTGCAATTCACAAACCTGCAGAGTTATAAATGATAACTCTCGTCCACAAATATATTGAGGGAAGGCAAAGAAGAGGATTTGAAATCAAGGCAGAATTGCACGAAACAGATTTCAGGAGGTAGATACGAATCGCCTTTAAAGCACATGAAAAGCGGCAAAACGTTGACAATGATGCCCTTGGCCAAAAAGGGCGTATGCGTTTTTTCCTGAATATATTCAGGAAAAAACGCATACGCCCTTTTTGGCCAACCAAGCAACCTGGAAAGGCAAATCAGCGCTACAGAGAAGTCTCGCTTCCCATCGGTCAAAAGGGCCATGCTGAAAAAAGTGTCAAAACCAGAAATGCAGGACAGGCCATGGAGAAATGGGAGCCTTGCTACACTGATGGGCGGGATGTAAATTGCCAACAGCCACTCTGGAGAAGTGTACGGTGTGTCCTGAAACATCTGAAAAACACAGCTTAGAGAGCATAGGGCACTTCCACTCATGGGGGTATAAATTGGGAAAATGAAAAATCAGCAAGACACAAGCACCCCAAAGTTGAGGGCTGCTCTGTTGACAAGGACCTCCACTTCATTCCACCTTCAATATCCCAGGAAAGAGAAAAATGGATAAAGAAGTTGTGGTCCTTATGTACAATGGAATATCACTCAGCCATGAAATCAATGTCATAAGGCTAGTAGCAGCATGATGAGTGGATTTAGGTACGACGATTCTAAGTGAAATAAGTCACACAGAAAAGGACACTTCTCATAAGGTATCACTGATAGAGGGAATGTAAAAACCGTTACACTTGAACTGAATTACAAAACAGAACAGAGTCACACATGCAGAAAAGACACTATGGCTGCTTAACGGGAAAGGTGAGGTGGGGTGATACATAAAACAAGGGTATCAAATTAGCTCAGATACCGTTCCATAAACCCAATATGTAGTAGACAAGACCTACTCCTTGCTCAGAGAACTGGACTCAACACGCCCTATTCACCGCACAAGAATATATCTGACTAGTAATAATCTTAAAACCTATGTATTGATATCTCTCTGTTAGTGTGTCAAGTGGGTGTAAAGCGGCATAAACACAGCCGTGAAAAGCAGCTACACCCCATTATGAAAATAAATTACTTTGAAAAACCCATGAAACAACGACAGTGAAAGAGATAGAAATTCTTACACAATGAGTTCAGGGGCTGTGATGCAACCTGGATTGACCATATCTAGACCCACAGCTGGATGAGACATAAGGGTGGACACTCTTGGGGCTGAGAGGTTTGGTGAGGTTGGGTGAGCAAACGCAGACCCTTTAAAGTAATACTGCGTGGTACCCATCGCATGGGTCCCAAATCTCCAGGTTCAAGGGCATCTTCCTACATCGAAAACATGCATGAGAAACCCAGAAGATGGTACACCGTGTGATGGGGAAAGGTTTCTAAAACGCACCTCATTTCTCATCTCCTTGTGCCCGGGTTCGCCATTCCAGCCGCTTTACTAGCAATCTCCCTACTTGGAGCATCAGCACCTTTAACCTCCTGTTCCGTACAGGTTGCAATTTGTCCTGAGGATGAACGGGAAGACGGGGAACCAACGAGAGACTAGCTCTTGGTGTCGGGACAGGCACAGGTCACTCTATTTTCCCATCAGGAAGAAGAATTAACCACAGGCTCAGCCTGCCCCCCGGAACCAGAACAGGGCCTGAAGCCATCCTGCGCTTTTGCGGCCAGCTCCCAAAAAAGCGAGTTGTAAAATGGAGGTTCAGGGCACTGCAATTCACAAACCTGCAGAGTTATAAATGATAACTCTCGTCCACAAATATATTGAGGGAAGGCAAAGAAGAGGATTTGAAATCAAGGCAGAATTGCACGAAACAGATTTCAGGAGGTAGATACGAATCGCCTTTAAAGCACATGAAAAGCGGCAAAACGTTGACAATGATGCCCTTGGCCAAAAAGGGCGTATGCGTTTTTTCCTGAATATATTCAGGAAAAAACGCATACGCCCTTTTTGGCCAACCAAGCAACCTGGAAAGGCAAATCAGCGCTACAGAGAAGTCTCGCTTCCCATCGGTCAAAAGGGCCATGCTGAAAAAAGTGTCAAAACCAGAAATGCAGGACAGGCCATGGAGAAATGGGAGCCTTGCTACACTGATGGGCGGGATGTAAATTGCCAACAGCCACTCTGGAGAAGTGTACGGTGTGTCCTGAAACATCTGAAAAACACAGCTTAGAGAGCATAGGGCACTTCCACTCATGGGGGTATAAATTGGGAAAATGAAAAATCAGCAAGACACAAGCACCCCAAAGTTGAGGGCTGCTCTGTTGACAAGGACCTCCACTTCATTCCACCTTCAATATCCCAGGAAAGAGAAAAATGGATAAAGAAGTTGTGGTCCTTATGTACAATGGAATATCACTCAGCCATGAAATCAATGTCATAAGGCTAGTAGCAGCATGATGAGTGGATTTAGGTACGACGATTCTAAGTGAAATAAGTCACACAGAAAAGGACACTTCTCATAAGGTATCACTGATAGAGGGAATGTAAAAACCGTTACACTTGAACTGAATTACAAAACAGAACAGAGTCACACATGCAGAAAAGACACTATGGCTGCTTAACGGGAAAGGTGAGGTGGGGTGATACATAAAACAAGGGTATCAAATTAGCTCAGATACCGTTCCATAAACCCAATATGTAGTAGACAAGACCTACTCCTTGCTCAGAGGACTGGACTCAACACGCCCTATTCACCGCACAAGAATATATCTGACTAGTAATAATCTTAAAACCTATGTATTGATATCTCTCAGTTAGTGTGTCAAGTGGGTGTAAAGCGGCATAAACACAGCCGTGAAAAGCAGCTACACCCCATTATGAAAATAAATTACTTTGAAAAACCCATGAAACAACGACAGTGAAAGAGATAGAAATTCTTACACAATGAGTTCAGGGGCTGTGATGCAACCTGGATTGACCATATCTAGACCCACAGCTGGATGAGACATAAGGGTGGACACTCTTGGGGCTGAGAGGTTTGGTGAGGTTGGGTGAGCAAACGCAGACCCTTTAAAGTAATACTGCGTGGTACCCATCGCATGGGTCCCAAATCTCCAGGTTCAAGGGCATCTTCCTACATCGAAAACATGCATGAGAAACCCAGAAGATGGTACACCGTGTGATGGGGAAAGGTTTCTAAAACGCACCTCATTTCTCATCTCCTTGTGCCCGGGTTCGCCATTCCAGCCGCTTTACTAGCAATCTCCCTACTTGGAGCATCAGCACCTTTAACCTCCTGTTCCGTACAGGTTGCAATTTGTCCTGAGGATGAACGGGAAGACGGGGAACCAACGAGAGACTAGCTCTTGGTGTCGGGACAGGCACAGGTCACTCTATTTTCCCATCAGGAAGAAGAATTAACCACAGGCTCAGCCTGCCCCCCGGAACCAGAACAGGGCCTGAAGCCATCCTGCGCTTTTGCGGCCAGCTCCCAAAAAAGCGAGTTGTAAAATGGAGGTTCAGGGCACTGCAATTCACAAACCTGCAGAGTTATAAATGATAACTCTCGTCCACAAATATATTGAGGGAAGGCAAAGAAGAGGATTTGAAATCAAGGCAGAATTGCACGAAACAGATTTCAGGAGGTAGATACGAATCGCCTTTAAAGCACATGAAAAGCGGCAAAACGTTGACAATGATGCCCTTGGCCAAAAAGGGCGTATGCGTTTTTTCCTGAATATATTCAGGAAAAAACGCATACGCCCTTTTTGGCCAACCAAGCAACCTGGAAAGGCAAATCAGCGCTACAGAGAAGTCTCGCTTCCCATCGGTCAAAAGGGCCATGCTGAAAAAAGTGTCAAAACCAGAAATGCAGGACAGGCCATGGAGAAATGGGAGCCTTGCTACACTGATGGGCGGGATGTAAATTGCCAACAGCCACTCTGGAGAAGTGTACGGTGTGTCCTGAAACATCTGAAAAACACAGCTTAGAGAGCATAGGGCACTTCCACTCATGGGGGTATAAATTGGGAAAATGAAAAATCAGCAAGACACAAGCACCCCAAAGTTGAGGGCTGCTCTGTTGACAAGGACCTCCACTTCATTCCACCTTCAATATCCCAGGAAAGAGAAAAATGGATAAAGAAGTTGTGGTCCTTATGTACAATGGAATATCACTCAGCCATGAAATCAATGTCATAAGGCTAGTAGCAGCATGATGAGTGGATTTAGGTACGACGATTCTAAGTGAAATAAGTCACACAGAAAAGGACACTTCTCATAAGGTATCACTGATAGAGGGAATGTAAAAACCGTTACACTTGAACTGAATTACAAAACAGAACAGAGTCACACATGCAGAAAAGACACTATGGCTGCTTAACGGGAAAGGTGAGGTGGGGTGATACATAAAACAAGGGTATCAAATTAGCTCAGATACCGTTCCATAAACCCAATATGTAGTAGACAAGACCTACTCCTTGCTCAGAGGACTGGACTCAACACGCCCTATTCACCGCACAAGAATATATCTGACTAGTAATAATCTTAAAACCTATGTATTGATATCTCTCAGTTAGTGTGTCAAGTGGGTGTAAAGCGGCATAAACACAGCCGTGAAAAGCAGCTACACCCCATTATGAAAATAAATTACTTTGAAAAACCCATGAAACAACGACAGTGAAAGAGATAGAAATTCTTACACAATGAGTTCAGGGGCTGTGATGCAACCTGGATTGACCATATCTAGACCCACAGCTGGATGAGACATAAGGGTGGACACTCTTGGGGCTGAGAGGTTTGGTGAGGTTGGGTGAGCAAACGCAGACCCTTTAAAGTAATACTGCGTGGTACCCATCGCATGGGTCCCAAATCTCCAGGTTCAAGGGCATCTTCCTACATCGAAAACATGCATGAGAAACCCAGAAGATGGTACACCGTGTGATGGGGAAAGGTTTCTAAAACGCACCTCATTTCTCATCTCCTTGTGCCCGGGTTCGCCATTCCAGCCGCTTTACTAGCAATCTCCCTACTTGGAGCATCAGCACCTTTAACCTCCTGTTCCGTACAGGTTGCAATTTGTCCTGAGGATGAACGGGAAGACGGGGAACCAACGAGAGACTAGCTCTTGGTGTCGGGACAGGCACAGGTCACTCTATTTTCCCATCAGGAAGAAGAATTAACCACAGGCTCAGCCTGCCCCCCGGAACCAGAACAGGGCCTGAAGCCATCCTGCGCTTTTGCGGCCAGCTCCCAAAAAAGCGAGTTGTAAAATGGAGGTTCAGGGCACTGCAATTCACAAACCTGCAGAGTTATAAATGATAACTCTCGTCCACAAATATATTGAGGGAAGGCAAAGAAGAGGATTTGAAATCAAGGCAGAATTGCACGAAACAGATTTCAGGAGGTAGATACGAATCGCCTTTAAAGCACATGAAAAGCGGCAAAACGTTGACAATGATGCCCTTGGCCAAAAAGGGCGTATGCGTTTTTTCCTGAATATATTCAGGAAAAAACGCATACGCCCTTTTTGGCCAACCAAGCAACCTGGAAAGGCAAATCAGCGCTACAGAGAAGTCTCGCTTCCCATCGGTCAAAAGGGCCATGCTGAAAAAAGTGTCAAAACCAGAAATGCAGGACAGGCCATGGAGAAATGGGAGCCTTGCTACACTGATGGGCGGGATGTAAATTGCCAACAGCCACTCTGGAGAAGTGTACGGTGTGTCCTGAAACATCTGAAAAACACAGCTTAGAGAGCATAGGGCACTTCCACTCATGGGGGTATAAATTGGGAAAATTAAAAATCAGCAAGACACAAGCACCCCAAAGTTTAGGGCTGCTCTGTTGACCAGGACCTCCACTTCATTCCACCTTCAATATCCCAGGAAAGAGAAAAATGGAGAAAGAAGTTGTGGTCCTTATGTACAATGGAATATCACTCAGCCATGAAATCAATGTCATAAGGCTAGTAGCAGCATGATGAGTGGATTTAGGTATGACGATTCTAAGTGAAATAAGTCACACAGAAAAGGACACTTCTCATACGGTATCACTGATAGAGGGAATGTAAAAACCGTTACACTTGAACTGAATTACAAAACAGAACAGAGTCACACATGCAGAAAAGACACTATGGCTGCTTAACGGGAAAGGTGAGGTGGGGTGATACATAAAACAAGGGTATCAAATTAGCTCAGATACCGTTCCATAAACCCAATATGTAGTAGACAAGACCTACTCCTTGCTCAGAGAACTGGACTCAACACGCCCTATTCACCGCACAAGAATATATCTGACTAGTAATAATCTTGAAACCTATGTATTGATATCTCTCTGTTAGTGTGTCAAGTGGGTGTAAAGCGGCATAAACACAGCCGTGAAAAGCAGCTACACCCCATTATGAAAATAAATTACTTTGAAAAACCCATGAAACAACGACAGTGAAAGAGAGAGAAATTCTTACACAATGCGTTCAGGGGCTGTGATGCAACCTGGATTGACCATATCTAGACCCACAGCTGGATGAGACATAAGGGTGGACACTCTTGGGGCTGAGAGGTTTGGTGAGGTTGGGTGAGCAAACGCAGACCCTTTAAAGTAATACTGCGTGGTACCCATCGCATGGGTCCCAAATCTCCAGGTTCAAGGGCATCTTCCTACATCGAAAACATGCATGAGAAACCCAGAAGATGGTACACCGTGTGATGGGGAAAGGTTTCTAAAACGCACCTCATTTCTCATCTCCTTGTGCCCGGGTTCGCCATTTCAGCCGCTTTACTAGCAATCTCCCTACTTGGAGCATCAGCACCTTTAACCTCCTGTTCCGTACAGGTTGCAATTTGTCCTGAGGATGAACGGGAAGACGGGGAACCAACGAGAGACTAGCTCTTGGTGTCGGGACAGGCACAGGTCACTCTATTTTCCCATCAGGAAGAAGAATTAACCACAGGCTCAGCCTGCCCCCCGGAACCAGAACAGGGCCTGAAGCCATCCTGCGCTTTTGCGGCCAGCTCCCAAAAAAGCGAGTTGTAAAATGGAGGTTCAGGGCACTGCAATTCACAAACCTGCAGAGTTATAAATGATAACTCTCGTCCACAAATATATTGAGGGAAGGCAAAGAAGAGGATTTGAAATCAAGGCAGAATTGCACGAAACAGATTTCAGGAGGTAGATACGAATCGCCTTTAAAGCACATGAAAAGCGGCAAAACGTTGACAATGATGCCCTTGGCCAAAAAGGGCGTATGCGTTTTTTCCTGAATATATTCAGGAAAAAACGCATACGCCCTTTTTGGCCAACCAAGCAACCTGGAAAGGCAAATCAGCGCTACAGAGAAGTCTCGCTTCCCATCGGTCAAAAGGGCCATGCTGAAAAAAGTGTCAAAACCAGAAATGCAGGACAGGCCATGGAGAAATGGGAGCCTTGCTACACTGATGGGCGGGATGTAAATTGCCAACAGCCACTCTGGAGAAGTGTACGGTGTGTCCTGAAACATCTGAAAAACACAGCTTAGAGAGCATAGGGCACTTCCACTCATGGGGGTATAAATTGGGAAAATGAAAAATCAGCAAGACACAAGCACCCCAAAGTTGAGGGCTGCTCTGTTGACAAGGACCTCCACTTCATTCCACCTTCAATATCCCAGGAAAGAGAAAAATGGATAAAGAAGTTGTGGTCCTTATGTACAATGGAATATCACTCAGCCATGAAATCAATGTCATAAGGTTAGTAGCAGCATGATGAGTGGATTTAGGTACGACGATTCTAAGTGAAATAAGTCACACAGAAAAGGACACTTCTCATAAGGTATCACTGATAGAGGGAATGTAAAAACCGTTACACTTGACCTGAATTACAAAACAGAACAGAGTCACACATGCAGAAAAGACACTATGGCTGCTTAACGGGAAAGGTGAGGTGGGGTGATACATAAAACAAGGGTATCAAATTAGCTCAGATACCGTTCCATAAACCCAATATGTAGTAGACAAGACCTACTCCTTGCTCAGAGAACTGGACTCAACACGCCCTATTCACCGCACAAGAATATATCTGACTAGTAATAATCTTGAAACCTATGTATTGATATCTCTCTGTTAGTGTGTCAAGTGGGTGTAAAGCGGCATAAACACAGCCGTGAAAAGCAGCTACACCCCATTATGAAAATAAATTACTTTGAAAAACCCATGAAACAACGACAGTGAAAGAGAGAGAAATTCTTACACAATGCGTTCAGGGGCTGTGATGCAACCTGGATTGACCATATCTAGACCCACAGCTGGATGAGACATAAGGGTGGACACTCTTGGGGCTGAGAGGTTTGGTGAGGTTGGGTGAGCAAACGCAGACCCTTTAAAGTAATACTGCGTGGTACCCATCGCATGGGTCCCAAATCTCCAGGTTCAAGGGCATCTTCCTACATCGAAAACATGCATGAGAAACCCAGAAGATGGTACACCGTGTGATGGGGAAAGGTTTCTAAAACGCACCTCATTTCTCATCTCCTTGTGCCCGGGTTCGCCATTCCAGCCGCTTTACTAGCAATCTCCCTACTTGGAGCATCAGCACCTTTAACCTCCTGTTCCGTACAGGTTGCAATTTGTCCTGAGGATGAACGGGAAGACGGGGAACCAACGAGAGACTAGCTCTTGGTGTCGGGACAGGCACAGGTCACTCTATTTTCCCATCAGGAAGAAGAATTAACCACAGGCTCAGCCTGCCCCCCGGAACCAGAACAGGGCCTGAAGCCATCCTGCGCTTTTGCGGCCAGCTCCCAAAAAAGCGAGTTGTAAAATGGAGGTTCAGGGCACTGCAATTCACAAACCTGCAGAGTTATAAATGATAACTCTCGTCCACAAATATATTGAGGGAAGGCAAAGAAGAGGATTTGAAATCAAGGCAGAATTGCACGAAACAGATTTCAGGAGGTAGATACGAATCGCCTTTAAAGCACATGAAAAGCGGCAAAACGTTGACAATGATGCCCTTGGCCAAAAAGGGCGTATGCGTTTTTTCCTGAATATATTCAGGAAAAAACGCATACGCCCTTTTTGGCCAACCAAGCAACCTGGAAAGGCAAATCAGCGCTACAGAGAAGTCTCGCTTCCCATCGGTCAAAAGGGCCATGCTGAAAAAAGTGTCAAAACCAGAAATGCAGGACAGGCCATGGAGAAATGGGAGCCTTGCTACACTGATGGGCGGGATGTAAATTGCCAACAGCCACTCTGGAGAAGTGTACGGTGTGTCCTGAAACATCTGAAAAACACAGCTTAGAGAGCATAGGGCACTTCCACTCATGGGGGTATAAATTGGGAAACTGAAAAATCAGCAAGACACAAGCACCCCAAAGTTGAGGGCTGCTCTGTTGACAAGGACCTCCACTTCATTCCACCTTCAATATCCCAGGAAAGAGAAAAATGGATAAAGAAGTTGTGGTCCTTATGTACAATGGAATATCACTCAGCCATGAAATCAATGTCATAAGGCTAGTAGCAGCATGATGAGTGGATTTAGGTACGACGATTCTAAGTGAAATAAGTCACACAGAAAAGGACACTTCTCATAAGGTATCACTGATAGAGGGAATGTAAAAACCGTTACACTTGAACTGAATTACAAAACAGAACAGAGTCACACATGCAGAAAAGACACTATGGCTGCTTAACGGGAAAGGTGAGGTGGGGTGATACATAAAACAAGGGTATCAAATTAGCTCAGATACCGTTCCATAAACCCAATATGTAGTAGACAAGACCTACTCCTTGCTCAGAGAACTGGACTCAACACGCCCTATTCACCGCACAAGAATATATCTGACTAGTAATAATCTTGAAACCTATGTATTGATATCTCTCTGTTAGTGTGTCAAGTGGGTGTAAAGCGGCATAAACACAGCCGTGAAAAGCAGCTAAACCCCATTATGAAAATAAATTACTTTGAAAAACCCATGAAACAACGACAGTGAAAGAGATAGAAATTCTTACACAATGAGTTCAGGGGCTGTGATGCAACCTGGATTGACCATATCTAGACCCACAGCTGGATGAGACATAAGGGTGGACACTCTTGGGGCTGAGAGGTTTGGTGAGGTTGGGTGAGCAAACGCAGACCCTTTAAAGTAATACTGCGTGGTACCCATCGCATGGGTCCCAAATCTCCAGCTTCAAGGGCATCTTCCTACATCGAAAACATGCATGAGAAACCCAGAAGATGGTACACCGTGTGATGGGGAAAGGTTTCTAAAACGCACCTCATTTCTCATCTCCTTGTGCCCGGGTTCGCCATTCCAGCCGCTTTACTAGCAATCTCCCTACTTGGAGCATCAGCACCTTTAACCTCCTGTTCCGTACAGGTTGCAATTTGTCCTGAGGATGAACGGGAAGACGGGGAACCAACGAGAGACTAGCTCTTGGTGTCGGGACAGGCACAGGTCACTCTATTTTCCCATCAGGAAGAAGAATTAACCACAGGCTCAGCCTGCCCCCCGGAACCAGAACAGGGCCTGAAGCCATCCTGCGCTTTTGCGGCCAGCTCCCAAAAAAGCGAGTTGTAAAATGGAGGTTCAGGGCACTGCAATTCACAAACCTGCAGAGTTATAAATGATAACTCTCGTCCACAAATATATTGAGGGAAGGCAAAGAAGAGGATTTGAAATCAAGGCAGAATTGCACGAAACAGATTTCAGGAGGTAGATACGAATCGCCTTTAAAGCACATGAAAAGCGGCAAAACGTTGAGAATGATGCCCTTGGCCAAAAAGGGCGTATGCGTTTTTTCCTGAATATATTCAGGAAAAAACGCATACGCCCTTTTTGGCCAACCAAGCAACCTGGAAAGGCAAATCAGCGCTACAGAGAAGTCTCGCTTCCCATCGGTCAAAAGGGCCATGCTGAAAAAAGTGTCAAAACCAGAAATGCAGGACAGGCCATGGAGAAATGGGAGCCTTGCTACACTGATGGGCGGGATGTAAATTGCCAACAGCCACTCTGGAGAAGTGTACGGTGTGTCCTGAAACATCTGAAAAACACAGCTTAGAGAGCATAGGGCACTTCCACTCATGGGGGTATAAATTGGGAAACTGAAAAATCAGCAAGACACAAGCACCCCAAAGTTGAGGGCTGCTCTGTTGACAAGGACCTCCACTTCATTCCACCTTCAATATCCCAGGAAAGAGAAAAATGGATAAAGAAGTTGTGGTCCTTATGTACAATGGAATATCACTCAGCCATGAAATCAATGTCATAAGGCTAGTAGCAGCATGATGAGTGGATTTAGGTACGACGATTCTAAGTGAAATAAGTCACACAGAAAAGGACACTTCTCATAAGGTATCACTGATAGAGGGAATGTAAAAACCGTTACACTTGAACTGAATTACAAAACAGAACAGAGTCACACATGCAGAAAAGACACTATGGCTGCTTAACGGGAAAGGTGAGGTGGGGTGATACATAAAACAAGGGTATCAAATTAGCTCAGATACCGTTCCATAAACCCAATATGTAGTAGACAAGACCTACTCCTTGCTCAGAGAACTGGACTCAACACGCCCTATTCACCGCACAAGAATATATCTGACTAGTAATAATCTTGAAACCTATGTATTGATATCTCTCTGTTAGTGTGTCAAGTGGGTGTAAAGCGGCATAAACACAGCCGTGAAAAGCAGCTAAACCCCATTATGAAAATAAATTACTTTGAAAAACCCATGAAACAACGACAGTGAAAGAGATAGAAATTCTTACACAATGAGTTCAGGGGCTGTGATGCAACCTGGATTGACCATATCTAGACCCACAGCTGGATGAGACATAAGGGTGGACACTCTTGGGGCTGAGAGGTTTGGTGAGGTTGGGTGAGCAAACGCAGACCCTTTAAAGTAATACTGCGTGGTACCCATCGCATGGGTCCCAAATCTCCAGGTTCAAGGGCATCTTCCTACATCGAAAACATGCATGAGAAACCCAGAAGATGGTACACCGTGTGATGGGGAAAGGTTTCTAAAACGCACCTCATTTCTCATCTCCTTGTGCCCGGGTTCGCCATTCCAGCCGCTTTACTAGCAATCTCCCTACTTGGAGCATCAGCACCTTTAACCTCCTGTTCCGTACAGGTTGCAATTTGTCCTGAGGATGAACGGGAAGACGGGGAACCAACGAGAGACTAGCTCTTGGTGTCGGGACAGGCACAGGTCACTCTATTTTCCCATCAGGAAGAAGAATTAACCACAGGCTCAGCCTGCCCCCCGGAACCAGAACAGGGCCTGAAGCCATCCTGCGCTTTTGCGGCCAGCTCCCAAAAAAGCGAGTTGTAAAATGGAGGTTCAGGGCACTGCAATTCACAAACCTGCAGAGTTATAAATGATAACTCTCGTCCACAAATATATTGAGGGAAGGCAAAGAAGAGGATTTGAAATCAAGGCAGAATTGCACGAAACAGATTTCAGGAGGTAGATACGAATCGCCTTTAAAGCACATGAAAAGCGGCAAAACGTTGACAATGATGCCCTTGGCCAAAAAGGGCGTATGCGTTTTTTCCTGAATATATTCAGGAAAAAACGCATACGCCCTTTTTGGCCAACCAAGCAACCTGGAAAGGCAAATCAGCGCTACAGAGAAGTCTCGCTTCCCATCGGTCAAAAGGGCCATGCTGAAAAAAGTGTCAAAACCAGAAATGCAGGACAGGCCATGGAGAAATGGGAGCCTTGCTACACTGATGGGCGGGATGTAAATTGCCAACAGCCACTCTGGAGAAGTGTACGGTGTGTCCTGAAACATCTGAAAAACACAGCTTAGAGAGCATAGGGCACTTCCACTCATGGGGGTATAAATTGGGAAAATGAAAAATCAGCAAGACACAAGCACCCCAAAGTTGAGGGCTGCTCTGTTGACAAGGACCTCCACTTCATTCCACCTTCAATATCCCAGGAAAGAGAAAAATGGATAAAGAAGTTGTGGTCCTTATGTACAATGGAATATCACTCAGCCATGAAATCAATGTCATAAGGTTAGTAGCAGCATGATGAGTGGATTTAGGTACGACGATTCTAAGTGAAATAAGTCACACAGAAAAGGACACTTCTCATAAGGTATCACTGATAGAGGGAATGTAAAAACCGTTACACTTGACCTGAATTACAAAACAGAACAGAGTCACACATGCAGAAAAGACACTATGGCTGCTTAACGGGAAAGGTGAGGTGGGGTGATACATAAAACAAGGGTATCAAATTAGCTCAGATACCGTTCCATAAACCCAATATGTAGTAGACAAGACCTACTCCTTGCTCAGAGAACTGGACTCAACACGCCCTATTCACCGCACAAGAATATATCTGACTAGTAATAATCTTGAAACCTATGTATTGATATCTCTCTGTTAGTGTGTCAAGTGGGTGTAAAGCGGCATAAACACAGCCGTGAAAAGCAGCTACACCCCATTATGAAAATAAATTACTTTGAAAAACCCATGAAACAACGACAGTGAAAGAGAGAGAAATTCTTACACAATGCGTTCAGGGGCTGTGATGCAACCTGGATTGACCATATCTAGACCCACAGCTGGATGAGACATAAGGGTGGACACTCTTGGGGCTGAGAGGTTTGGTGAGGTTGGGTGAGCAAACGCAGACCCTTTAAAGTAATACTGCGTGGTACCCATCGCATGGGTCCCAAATCTCCAGCTTCAAGGGCATCTTCCTACATCGAAAACATGCATGAGAAACCCAGAAGATGGTACACCGTGTGATGGGGAAAGGTTTCTAAAACGCACCTCATTTCTCATCTCCTTGTGCCCGGGTTCGCCATTCCAGCCGCTTTACTAGCAATCTCCCTACTTGGAGCATCAGCACCTTTAACCTCCTGTTCCGTACAGGTTGCAATTTGTCCTGAGGATGAACGGGAAGACGGGGAACCAACGAGAGACTAGCTCTTGGTGTCGGGACAGGCACAGGTCACTCTATTTTCCCATCAGGAAGAAGAATTAACCACAGGCTCAGCCTGCCCCCCGGAACCAGAACAGGGCCTGAAGCCATCCTGCGCTTTTGCGGCCAGCTCCCAAAAAAGCGAGTTGTAAAATGGAGGTTCAGGGCACTGCAATTCACAAACCTGCAGAGTTATAAATGATAACTCTCGTCCACAAATATATTGAGGGAAGGCAAAGAAGAGGATTTGAAATCAAGGCAGAATTGCACGAAACAGATTTCAGGAGGTAGATACGAATCGCCTTTAAAGCACATGAAAAGCGGCAAAACGTTGAGAATGATGCCCTTGGCCAAAAAGGGCGTATGCGTTTTTTCCTGAATATATTCAGGAAAAAACGCATACGCCCTTTTTGGCCAACCAAGCAACCTGGAAAGGCAAATCAGCGCTACAGAGAAGTCTCGCTTCCCATCGGTCAAAAGGGCCATGCTGAAAAAAGTGTCAAAACCAGAAATGCAGGACAGGCCATGGAGAAATGGGAGCCTTGCTACACTGATGGGCGGGATGTAAATTGCCAACAGCCACTCTGGAGAAGTGTACGGTGTGTCCTGAAACATCTGAAAAACACAGCTTAGAGAGCATAGGGCACTTCCACTCATGGGGGTATAAATTGGGAAAATGAAAAATCAGCAAGACACAAGCACCCCAAAGTTGAGGGCTGCTCTGTTGACAAGGACCTCCACTTCATTCCACCTTCAATATCCCAGGAAAGAGAAAAATGGATAAAGAAGTTGTGGTCCTTATGTACAATGGAATATCACTCAGCCATGAAATCAATGTCATAAGGCTAGTAGCAGCATGATGAGTGGATTTAGGTACGACGATTCTAAGTGAAATAAGTCACACAGAAAAGGACACTTCTCATAAGGTATCACTGATAGAGGGAATGTAAAAACCGTTACACTTGAACTGAATTACAAAACAGAACAGAGTCACACATGCAGAAAAGACACTATGGCTGCTTAACGGGAAAGGTGAGGTGGGGTGATACATAAAACAAGGGTATCAAATTAGCTCAGATACCGTTCCATAAACCCAATATGTAGTAGACAAGACCTACTCCTTGCTCAGAGAACTGGACTCAACACGCCCTATTCACCGCACAAGAATATATCTGACTAGTAATAATCTTGAAACCTATGTATTGATATCTCTCTGTTAGTGTGTCAAGTGGGTGTAAAGCGGCATAAACACAGCCGTGAAAAGCAGCTAAACCCCATTATGAAAATAAATTACTTTGAAAAACCCATGAAACAACGACAGTGAAAGAGATAGAAATTCTTACACAATGAGTTCAGGGGCTGTGATGCAACCTGGATTGACCATATCTAGACCCACAGCTGGATGAGACATAAGGGTGGACACTCTTGGGGCTGAGAGGTTTGGTGAGGTTGGGTGAGCAAACGCAGACCCTTTAAAGTAATACTGCGTGGTACCCATCGCATGGGTCCCAAATCTCCAGGTTCAAGGGCATCTTCCTACATCGAAAACATGCATGAGAAACCCAGAAGATGGTACACCGTGTGATGGGGAAAGGTTTCTAAAACGCACCTCATTTCTCATCTCCTTGTGCCCGGGTTCGCCATTCCAGCCGCTTTACTAGCAATCTCCCTACTTGGAGCATCAGCACCTTTAACCTCCTGTTCCGTACAGGTTGCAATTTGTCCTGAGGATGAACGGGAAGACGGGGAACCAACGAGAGACTAGCTCTTGGTGTCGGGACAGGCACAGGTCACTCTATTTTCCCATCAGGAAGAAGAATTAACCACAGGCTCAGCCTGCCCCCCGGAACCAGAACAGGGCCTGAAGCCATCCTGCGCTTTTGCGGCCAGCTCCCAAAAAAGCGAGTTGTAAAATGGAGGTTCAGGGCACTGCAATTCACAAACCTGCAGAGTTATAAATGATAACTCTCGTCCACAAATATATTGAGGGAAGGCAAAGAAGAGGATTTGAAATCAAGGCAGAATTGCACGAAACAGATTTCAGGAGGTAGATACGAATCGCCTTTAAAGCACATGAAAAGCGGCAAAACGTTGACAATGATGCCCTTGGCCAAAAAGGGCGTATGCGTTTTTTCCTGAATATATTCAGGAAAAAACGCATACGCCCTTTTTGGCCAACCAAGCAACCTGGAAAGGCAAATCAGCGCTACAGAGAAGTCTCGCTTCCCATCGGTCAAAAGGGCCATGCTGAAAAAAGTGTCAAAACCAGAAATGCAGGACAGGCCATGGAGAAATGGGAGCCTTGCTACACTGATGGGCGGGATGTAAATTGCCAACAGCCACTCTGGAGAAGTGTACGGTGTGTCCTGAAACATCTGAAAAACACAGCTTAGAGAGCATAGGGCACTTCCACTCATGGGGGTATAAATTGGGAAAATGAAAAATCAGCAAGACACAAGCACCCCAAAGTTGAGGGCTGCTCTGTTGACAAGGACCTCCACTTCATTCCACCTTCAATATCCCAGGAAAGAGAAAAATGGATAAAGAAGTTGTGGTCCTTATGTACAATGGAATATCACTCAGCCATGAAATCAATGTCATAAGGCTAGTAGCAGCATGATGAGTGGATTTAGGTACGACGATTCTAAGTGAAATAAGTCACACAGAAAAGGACACTTCTCATAAGGTATCACTGATAGAGGGAATGTAAAAACCGTTACACTTGAACTGAATTACAAAACAGAACAGAGTCACACATGCAGAAAAGACACTATGGCTGCTTAACGGGAAAGGTGAGGTGGGGTGATACATAAAACAAGGGTATCAAATTAGCTCAGATACCGTTCCATAAACCCAATATGTAGTAGACAAGACCTACTCCTTGCTCAGAGAACTGGACTCAACACGCCCTATTCACCGCACAAGAATATATCTGACTAGTAATAATCTTGAAACCTATGTATTGATATCTCTCTGTTAGTGTGTCAAGTGGGTGTAAAGCGGCATAAACACAGCCGTGAAAAGCAGCTAAACCCCATTATGAAAATAAATTACTTTGAAAAACCCATGAAACAACGACAGTGAAAGAGATAGAAATTCTTACACAATGAGTTCAGGGGCTGTGATGCAACCTGGATTGACCATATCTAGACCCACAGCTGGATGAGACATAAGGGTGGACACTCTTGGGGCTGAGAGGTTTGGTGAGGTTGGGTGAGCAAACGCAGACCCTTTAAAGTAATACTGCGTGGTACCCATCGCATGGGTCCCAAATCTCCAGGTTCAAGGGCATCTTCCTACATCGAAAACATGCATGAGAAACCCAGAAGATGGTACACCGTGTGATGGGGAAAGGTTTCTAAAACGCACCTCATTTCTCATCTCCTTGTGCCCGGGTTCGCCATTCCAGCCGCTTTACTAGCAATCTCCCTACTTGGAGCATCAGCACCTTTAACCTCCTGTTCCGTACAGGTTGCAATTTGTCCTGAGGATGAACGGGAAGACGGGGAACCAACGAGAGACTAGCTCTTGGTGTCGGGACAGGCACAGGTCACTCTATTTTCCCATCAGGAAGAAGAATTAACCACAGGCTCAGCCTGCCCCCCGGAACCAGAACAGGGCCTGAAGCCATCCTGCGCTTTTGCGGCCAGCTCCCAAAAAAGCGAGTTGTAAAATGGAGGTTCAGGGCACTGCAATTCACAAACCTGCAGAGTTATAAATGATAACTCTCGTCCACAAATATATTGAGGGAAGGCAAAGAAGAGGATTTGAAATCAAGGCAGAATTGCACGAAACAGATTTCAGGAGGTAGATACGAATCGCCTTTAAAGCACATGAAAAGCGGCAAAACGTTGACAATGATGCCCTTGGCCAAAAAGGGCGTATGCGTTTTTTCCTGAATATATTCAGGAAAAAACGCATACGCCCTTTTTGGCCAACCAAGCAACCTGGAAAGGCAAATCAGCGCTACAGAGAAGTCTCGCTTCCCATCGGTCAAAAGGGCCATGCTGAAAAAAGTGTCAAAACCAGAAATGCAGGACAGGCCATGGAGAAATGGGAGCCTTGCTACACTGATGGGCGGGATGTAAATTGCCAACAGCCACTCTGGAGAAGTGTACGGTGTGTCCTGAAACATCTGAAAAACACAGCTTAGAGAGCATAGGGCACTTCCACTCATGGGGGTATAAATTGGGAAAATGAAAAATCAGCAAGACACAAGCACCCCAAAGTTGAGGGCTGCTCTGTTGACAAGGACCTCCACTTCATTCCACCTTCAATATCCCAGGAAAGAGAAAAATGGATAAAGAAGTTGTGGTCCTTATGTACAATGGAATATCACTCAGCCATGAAATCAATGTCATAAGGCTAGTAGCAGCATGATGAGTGGATTTAGGTACGACGATTCTAAGTGAAATAAGTCACACAGAAAAGGACACTTCTCATAAGGTATCACTGATAGAGGGAATGTAAAAACCGTTACACTTGAACTGAATTACAAAACAGAACAGAGTCACACATGCAGAAAAGACACTATGGCTGCTTAACGGGAAAGGTGAGGTGGGGTGATACATAAAACAAGGGTATCAAATTAGCTCAGATACCGTTCCATAAACCCAATATGTAGTAGACAAGACCTACTCCTTGCTCAGAGAACTGGACTCAACACGCCCTATTCACCGCACAAGAATATATCTGACTAGTAATAATCTTGAAACCTATGTATTGATATCTCTCTGTTAGTGTGTCAAGTGGGTGTAAAGCGGCATAAACACAGCCGTGAAAAGCAGCTAAACCCCATTATGAAAATAAATTACTTTGAAAAACCCATGAAACAACGACAGTGAAAGAGATAGAAATTCTTACACAATGAGTTCAGGGGCTGTGATGCAACCTGGATTGACCATATCTAGACCCACAGCTGGATGAGACATAAGGGTGGACACTCTTGGGGCTGAGAGGTTTGGTGAGGTTGGGTGAGCAAACGCAGACCCTTTAAAGTAATACTGCGTGGTACCCATCGCATGGGTCCCAAATCTCCAGGTTCAAGGGCATCTTCCTACATCGAAAACATGCATGAGAAACCCAGAAGATGGTACACCGTGTGATGGGGAAAGGTTTCTAAAACGCACCTCATTTCTCATCTCCTTGTGCCCGGGTTCGCCATTCCAGCCGCTTTACTAGCAATCTCCCTACTTGGAGCATCAGCACCTTTAACCTCCTGTTCCGTACAGGTTGCAATTTGTCCTGAGGATGAACGGGAAGACGGGGAACCAACGAGAGACTAGCTCTTGGTGTCGGGACAGGCACAGGTCACTCTATTTTCCCATCAGGAAGAAGAATTAACCACAGGCTCAGCCTGCCCCCCGGAACCAGAACAGGGCCTGAAGCCATCCTGCGCTTTTGCGGCCAGCTCCCAAAAAAGCGAGTTGTAAAATGGAGGTTCAGGGCACTGCAATTCACAAACCTGCAGAGTTATAAATGATAACTCTCGTCCACAAATATATTGAGGGAAGGCAAAGAAGAGGATTTGAAATCAAGGCAGAATTGCACGAAACAGATTTCAGGAGGTAGATACGAATCGCCTTTAAAGCACATGAAAAGCGGCAAAACGTTGACAATGATGCCCTTGGCCAAAAAGGGCGTATGCGTTTTTTCCTGAATATATTCAGGAAAAAACGCATACGCCCTTTTTGGCCAACCAAGCAACCTGGAAAGGCAAATCAGCGCTACAGAGAAGTCTCGCTTCCCATCGGTCAAAAGGGCCATGCTGAAAAAAGTGTCAAAACCAGAAATGCAGGACAGGCCATGGAGAAATGGGAGCCTTGCTACACTGATGGGCGGGATGTAAATTGCCAACAGCCACTCTGGAGAAGTGTACGGTGTGTCCTGAAACATCTGAAAAACACAGCTTAGAGAGCATAGGGCACTTCCACTCATGGGGGTATAAATTGGGAAAATGAAAAATCAGCAAGACACAAGCACCCCAAAGTTGAGGGCTGCTCTGTTGACAAGGACCTCCACTTCATTCCACCTTCAATATCCCAGGAAAGAGAAAAATGGATAAAGAAGTTGTGGTCCTTATGTACAATGGAATATCACTCAGCCATGAAATCAATGTCATAAGGCTAGTAGCAGCATGATGAGTGGATTTAGGTACGACGATTCTAAGTGAAATAAGTCACACAGAAAAGGACACTTCTCATAAGGTATCACTGATAGAGGGAATGTAAAAACCGTTACACTTGAACTGAATTACAAAACAGAACAGAGTCACACATGCAGAAAAGACACTATGGCTGCTTAACGGGAAAGGTGAGGTGGGGTGATACATAAAACAAGGGTATCAAATTAGCTCAGATACCGTTCCATAAACCCAATATGTAGTAGACAAGACCTACTCCTTGCTCAGAGAACTGGACTCAACACGCCCTATTCACCGCACAAGAATATATCTGACTAGTAATAATCTTGAAACCTATGTATTGATATCTCTCTGTTAGTGTGTCAAGTGGGTGTAAAGCGGCATAAACACAGCCGTGAAAAGCAGCTAAACCCCATTATGAAAATAAATTACTTTGAAAAACCCATGAAACAACGACAGTGAAAGAGATAGAAATTCTTACACAATGAGTTCAGGGGCTGTGATGCAACCTGGATTGACCATATCTAGACCCACAGCTGGATGAGACATAAGGGTGGACACTCTTGGGGCTGAGAGGTTTGGTGAGGTTGGGTGAGCAAACGCAGACCCTTTAAAGTAATACTGCGTGGTACCCATCGCATGGGTCCCAAATCTCCAGGTTCAAGGGCATCTTCCTACATCGAAAACATGCATGAGAAACCCAGAAGATGGTACACCGTGTGATGGGGAAAGGTTTCTAAAACGCACCTCATTTCTCATCTCCTTGTGCCCGGGTTCGCCATTCCAGCCGCTTTACTAGCAATCTCCCTACTTGGAGCATCAGCACCTTTAACCTCCTGTTCCGTACAGGTTGCAATTTGTCCTGAGGATGAACGGGAAGACGGGGAACCAACGAGAGACTAGCTCTTGGTGTCGGGACAGGCACAGGTCACTCTATTTTCCCATCAGGAAGAAGAATTAACCACAGGCTCAGCCTGCCCCCCGGAACCAGAACAGGGCCTGAAGCCATCCTGCGCTTTTGCGGCCAGCTCCCAAAAAAGCGAGTTGTAAAATGGAGGTTCAGGGCACTGCAATTCACAAACCTGCAGAGTTATAAATGATAACTCTCGTCCACAAATATATTGAGGGAAGGCAAAGAAGAGGATTTGAAATCAAGGCAGAATTGCACGAAACAGATTTCAGGAGGTAGATACGAATCGCCTTTAAAGCACATGAAAAGCGGCAAAACGTTGACAATGATGCCCTTGGCCAAAAAGGGCGTATGCGTTTTTTCCTGAATATATTCAGGAAAAAACGCATACGCCCTTTTTGGCCAACCAAGCAACCTGGAAAGGCAAATCAGCGCTACAGAGAAGTCTCGCTTCCCATCGGTCAAAAGGGCCATGCTGAAAAAAGTGTCAAAACCAGAAATGCAGGACAGGCCATGGAGAAATGGGAGCCTTGCTACACTGATGGGCGGGATGTAAATTGCCAACAGCCACTCTGGAGAAGTGTACGGTGTGTCCTGAAACATCTGAAAAACACAGCTTAGAGAGCATAGGGCACTTCCACTCATGGGGGTATAAATTGGGAAAATGAAAAATCAGCAAGACACAAGCACCCCAAAGTTGAGGGCTGCTCTGTTGACAAGGACCTCCACTTCATTCCACCTTCAATATCCCAGGAAAGAGAAAAATGGATAAAGAAGTTGTGGTCCTTATGTACAATGGAATATCACTCAGCCATGAAATCAATGTCATAAGGCTAGTAGCAGCATGATGAGTGGATTTAGGTACGACGATTCTAAGTGAAATAAGTCACACAGAAAAGGACACTTCTCATAAGGTATCACTGATAGAGGGAATGTAAAAACCGTTACACTTGAACTGAATTACAAAACAGAACAGAGTCACACATGCAGAAAAGACACTATGGCTGCTTAACGGGAAAGGTGAGGTGGGGTGATACATAAAACAAGGGTATCAAATTAGCTCAGATACCGTTCCATAAACCCAATATGTAGTAGACAAGACCTACTCCTTGCTCAGAGAACTGGACTCAACACGCCCTATTCACCGCACAAGAATATATCTGACTAGTAATAATCTTGAAACCTATGTATTGATATCTCTCTGTTAGTGTGTCAAGTGGGTGTAAAGCGGCATAAACACAGCCGTGAAAAGCAGCTAAACCCCATTATGAAAATAAATTACTTTGAAAAACCCATGAAACAACGACAGTGAAAGAGATAGAAATTCTTACACAATGAGTTCAGGGGCTGTGATGCAACCTGGATTGACCATATCTAGACCCACAGCTGGATGAGACATAAGGGTGGACACTCTTGGGGCTGAGAGGTTTGGTGAGGTTGGGTGAGCAAACGCAGACCCTTTAAAGTAATACTGCGTGGTACCCATCGCATGGGTCCCAAATCTCCAGGTTCAAGGGCATCTTCCTACATCGAAAACATGCATGAGAAACCCAGAAGATGGTACACCGTGTGATGGGGAAAGGTTTCTAAAACGCACCTCATTTCTCATCTCCTTGTGCCCGGGTTCGCCATTCCAGCCGCTTTACTAGCAATCTCCCTACTTGGAGCATCAGCACCTTTAACCTCCTGTTCCGTACAGGTTGCAATTTGTCCTGAGGATGAACGGGAAGACGGGGAACCAACGAGAGACTAGCTCTTGGTGTCGGGACAGGCACAGGTCACTCTATTTTCCCATCAGGAAGAAGAATTAACCACAGGCTCAGCCTGCCCCCCGGAACCAGAACAGGGCCTGAAGCCATCCTGCGCTTTTGCGGCCAGCTCCCAAAAAAGCGAGTTGTAAAATGGAGGTTCAGGGCACTGCAATTCACAAACCTGCAGAGTTATAAATGATAACTCTCGTCCACAAATATATTGAGGGAAGGCAAAGAAGAGGATTTGAAATCAAGGCAGAATTGCACGAAACAGATTTCAGGAGGTAGATACGAATCGCCTTTAAAGCACATGAAAAGCGGCAAAACGTTGACAATGATGCCCTTGGCCAAAAAGGGCGTATGCGTTTTTTCCTGAATATATTCAGGAAAAAACGCATACGCCCTTTTTGGCCAACCAAGCAACCTGGAAAGGCAAATCAGCGCTACAAAGAAGTCTCGCTTCCCATCGGTCAAAAGGGCCATGCTGAAAAAAGTGTCAAAACCAGAAATGCAGGACAGGCCATGGAGAAATGGGAGCCTTGCTACACTGATGGGCGGGATGTAAATTGCCAACAGCCACTCTGGAGAAGTGTACGGTGTGTCCTGAAACATCTGAAAAACACAGCTTAGAGAGCATAGGGCACTTCCACTCATGGGGGTATAAATTGGGAAAATGAAAAATCAGCAAGACACAAGCACCCCAAAGTTGAGGGCTGCTCTGTTGACAAGGACCTCCACTTCATTCCACCTTCAATATCCCAGGAAAGAGAAAAATGGATAAAGAAGTTGTGGTCCTTATGTACAATGGAATATCACTCAGCCATGAAATCAATGTCATAAGGCTAGTAGCAGCATGATGAGTGGATTTAGGTACGACGATTCTAAGTGAAATAAGTCACACAGAAAAGGACACTTCTCATAAGGTATCACTGATAGAGGGAATGTAAAAACCGTTACACTTGAACTGAATTACAAAACAGAACAGAGTCACACATGCAGAAAAGACACTATGGCTGCTTAACGGGAAAGGTGAGGTGGGGTGATACATAAAACAAGGGTATCAAATTAGCTCAGATACCGTTCCATAAACCCAATATGTAGTAGACAAGACCTACTCCTTGCTCAGAGAACTGGACTCAACACGCCCTATTCACCGCACAAGAATATATCTGACTAGTAATAATCTTGAAACCTATGTATTGATATCTCTCTGTTAGTGTGTCAAGTGGGTGTAAAGCGGCATAAACACAGCCGTGAAAAGCAGCTAAACCCCATTATGAAAATAAATTACTTTGAAAAACCCATGAAACAACGACAGTGAAAGAGATAGAAATTCTTACACAATGAGTTCAGGGGCTGTGATGCAACCTGGATTGACCATATCTAGACCCACAGCTGGATGAGACATAAGGGTGGACACTCTTGGGGCTGAGAGGTTTGGTGAGGTTGGGTGAGCAAACGCAGACCCTTTAAAGTAATACTGCGTGGTACCCATCGCATGGGTCCCAAATCTCCAGGTTCAAGGGCATCTTCCTACATCGAAAACATGCATGAGAAACCCAGAAGATGGTACACCGTGTGATGGGGAAAGGTTTCTAAAACGCACCTCATTTCTCATCTCCTTGTGCCCGGGTTCGCCATTCCAGCCGCTTTACTAGCAATCTCCCTACTTGGAGCATCAGCACCTTTAACCTCCTGTTCCGTACAGGTTGCAATTTGTCCTGAGGATGAACGGGAAGACGGGGAACCAACGAGAGACTAGCTCTTGGTGTCGGGACAGGCACAGGTCACTCTATTTTCCCATCAGGAAGAAGAATTAACCACAGGCTCAGCCTGCCCCCCGGAACCAGAACAGGGCCTGAAGCCATCCTGCGCTTTTGCGGCCAGCTCCCAAAAAAGCGAGTTGTAAAATGGAGGTTCAGGGCACTGCAATTCACAAACCTGCAGAGTTATAAATGATAACTCTCGTCCACAAATATATTGAGGGAAGGCAAAGAAGAGGATTTGAAATCAAGGCAGAATTGCACGAAACAGATTTCAGGAGGTAGATACGAATCGCCTTTAAAGCACATGAAAAGCGGCAAAACGTTGACAATGATGCCCTTGGCCAAAAAGGGCGTATGCGTTTTTTCCTGAATATATTCAGGAAAAAACGCATACGCCCTTTTTGGCCAACCAAGCAACCTGGAAAGGCAAATCAGCGCTACAAAGAAGTCTCGCTTCCCATCGGTCAAAAGGGCCATGCTGAAAAAAGTGTCAAAACCAGAAATGCAGGACAGGCCATGGAGAAATGGGAGCCTTGCTACACTGATGGGCGGGATGTAAATTGCCAACAGCCACTCTGGAGAAGTGTACGGTGTGTCCTGAAACATCTGAAAAACACAGCTTAGAGAGCATAGGGCACTTCCACTCATGGGGGTATAAATTGGGAAAATGAAAAATCAGCAAGACACAAGCACCCCAAAGTTGAGGGCTGCTCTGTTGACAAGGACCTCCACTTCATTCCACCTTCAATATCCCAGGAAAGAGAAAAATGGATAAAGAAGTTGTGGTCCTTATGTACAATGGAATATCACTCAGCCATGAAATCAATGTCATAAGGCTAGTAGCAGCATGATGAGTGGATTTAGGTACGACGATTCTAAGTGAAATAAGTCACACAGAAAAGGACACTTCTCATAAGGTATCACTGATAGAGGGAATGTAAAAACCGTTACACTTGAACTGAATTACAAAACAGAACAGAGTCACACATGCAGAAAAGACACTATGGCTGCTTAACGGGAAAGGTGAGGTGGGGTGATACATAAAACAAGGGTATCAAATTAGCTCAGATACCGTTCCATAAACCCAATATGTAGTAGACAAGACCTACTCCTTGCTCAGAGAACTGGACTCAACACGCCCTATTCACCGCACAAGAATATATCTGACTAGTAATAATCTTGAAACCTATGTATTGATATCTCTCTGTTAGTGTGTCAAGTGGGTGTAAAGCGGCATAAACACAGCCGTGAAAGGCAGCTAAACCCCATTATGAAAATAAATTACTTTGAAAAACCCATGAAACAACGACAGTGAAAGAGATAGAAATTCTTACACAATGAGTTCAGGGGCTGTGATGCAACCTGGATTGACCATATCTAGACCCACAGCTGGATGAGACATAAGGGTGGACACTCTTGGGGCTGAGAGGTTTGGTGAGGTTGGGTGAGCAAACGCAGACCCTTTAAAGTAATACTGCGTGGTACCCATCGCATGGGTCCCAAATCTCCAGGTTCAAGGGCATCTTCCTACATCGAAAACATGCATGAGAAACCCAGAAGATGGTACACCGTGTGATGGGGAAAGGTTTCTAAAACGCACCTCATTTCTCATCTCCTTGTGCCCGGGTTCGCCATTCCAGCCGCTTTACTAGCAATCTCCCTACTTGGAGCATCAGCACCTTTAACCTCCTGTTCCGTACAGGTTGCAATTTGTCCTGAGGATGAACGGGAAGACGGGGAACCAACGAGAGACTAGCTCTTGGTGTCGGGACAGGCACAGGTCACTCTATTTTCCCATCAGGAAGAAGAATTAACCACAGGCTCAGCCTGCCCCCCGGAACCAGAACAGGGCCTGAAGCCATCCTGCGCTTTTGCGGCCAGCTCCCAAAAAAGCGAGTTGTAAAATGGAGGTTCAGGGCACTGCAATTCACAAACCTGCAGAGTTATAAATGATAACTCTCGTCCACAAATATATTGAGGGAAGGCAAAGAAGAGGATTTGAAATCAAGGCAGAATTGCACGAAACAGATTTCAGGAGGTAGATACGAATCGCCTTTAAAGCACATGAAAAGCGGCAAAACGTTGACAATGATGCCCTTGGCCAAAAAGGGCGTATGCGTTTTTTCCTGAATATATTCAGGAAAAAACGCATACGCCCTTTTTGGCCAACCAAGCAACCTGGAAAGGCAAATCAGCGCTACAGAGAAGTCTCGCTTCCCATCGGTCAAAAGGGCCATGCTGAAAAAAGTGTCAAAACCAGAAATGCAGGACAGGCCATGGAGAAATGGGAGCCTTGCTACACTGATGGGCGGGATGTAAATTGCCAACAGCCACTCTGGAGAAGTGTACGGTGTGTCCTGAAACATCTGAAAAACACAGCTTAGAGAGCATAGGGCACTTCCACTCATGGGGGTATAAATTGGGAAAATGAAAAATCAGCAAGACACAAGCACCCCAAAGTTGAGGGCTGCTCTGTTGACAAGGACCTCCACTTCATTCCACCTTCAATATCCCAGGAAAGAGAAAAATGGATAAAGAAGTTGTGGTCCTTATGTACAATGGAATATCACTCAGCCATGAAATCAATGTCATAAGGCTAGTAGCAGCATGATGAGTGGATTTAGGTACGACGATTCTAAGTGAAATAAGTCACACAGAAAAGGACACTTCTCATAAGGTATCACTGATAGAGGGAATGTAAAAACCGTTACACTTGAACTGAATTACAAAACAGAACAGAGTCACACATGCAGAAAAGACACTATGGCTGCTTAACGGGAAAGGTGAGGTGGGGTGATACATAAAACAAGGGTATCAAATTAGCTCAGATACCGTTCCATAAACCCAATATGTAGTAGACAAGACCTACTCCTTGCTCAGAGAACTGGACTCAACACGCCCTATTCACCGCACAAGAATATATCTGACTAGTAATAATCTTGAAACCTATGTATTGATATCTCTCTGTTAGTGTGTCAAGTGGGTGTAAAGCGGCATAAACACAGCCGTGAAAGGCAGCTAAACCCCATTATGAAAATAAATTACTTTGAAAAACCCATGAAACAACGACAGTGAAAGAGATAGAAATTCTTACACAATGAGTTCAGGGGCTGTGATGCAACCTGGATTGACCATATCTAGACCCACAGCTGGATGAGACATAAGGGTGGACACTCTTGGGGCTGAGAGGTTTGGTGAGGTTGGGTGAGCAAACGCAGACCCTTTAAAGTAATACTGCGTGGTACCCATCGCATGGGTCCCAAATCTCCAGGTTCAAGGGCATCTTCCTACATCGAAAACATGCATGAGAAACCCAGAAGATGGTACACCGTGTGATGGGGAAAGGTTTCTAAAACGCACCTCATTTCTCATCTCCTTGTGCCCGGGTTCGCCATTCCAGCCGCTTTACTAGCAATCTCCCTACTTGGAGCATCAGCACCTTTAACCTCCTGTTCCGTACAGGTTGCAATTTGTCCTGAGGATGAACGGGAAGACGGGGAACCAACGAGAGACTAGCTCTTGGTGTCGGGACAGGCACAGGTCACTCTATTTTCCCATCAGGAAGAAGAATTAACCACAGGCTCAGCCTGCCCCCCGGAACCAGAACAGGGCCTGAAGCCATCCTGCGCTTTTGCGGCCAGCTCCCAAAAAAGCGAGTTGTAAAATGGAGGTTCAGGGCACTGCAATTCACAAACCTGCAGAGTTATAAATGATAACTCTCGTCCACAAATATATTGAGGGAAGGCAAAGAAGAGGATTTGAAATCAAGGCAGAATTGCACGAAACAGATTTCAGGAGGTAGATACGAATCGCCTTTAAAGCACATGAAAAGCGGCAAAACGTTGACAATGATGCCCTTGGCCAAAAAGGGCGTATGCGTTTTTTCCTGAATATATTCAGGAAAAAACGCATACGCCCTTTTTGGCCAACCAAGCAACCTGGGAAGGCAAATCAGCGCTACAGAGAAGTCTCGCTTCCCATCGGTCAAAAGGGCCATGCTGAAAAAAAGTGTCAAAACCAGAAATGCAGGACAGGCCATGGAGAAATGGGAGCCTTGCTACACTGATGGGCGGGATGTAAATTGCCAACAGCCACTCTGGAGAAGTGTACGGTGTGTCCTGAAACATCTGAAAAACACAGCTTAGAGAGCATAGGGCACTTCCACTCATGGGGGTATAAATTGGGAAAATGAAAAATCAGCAAGACACAAGCACCCCAAAGTTGAGGGCTGCTCTGTTGACAAGGACCTCCACTTCATTCCACCTTCAATATCCCAGGAAAGAGAAAAATGGATAAAGAAGTTGTGGTCCTTATGTACAATGGAATATCACTCAGCCATGAAATCAATGTCATAAGGCTAGTAGCAGCATGATGAGTGGATTTAGGTACGACGATTCTAAGTGAAATAAGTCACACAGAAAAGGACACTTCTCATAAGGTATCACTGATAGAGGGAATGTAAAAACCGTTACACTTGAACTGAATTACAAAACAGAACAGAGTCACACATGCAGAAAAGACACTATGGCTGCTTAACGGGAAAGGTGAGGTGGGGTGATACATAAAACAAGGGTATCAAATTAGCTCAGATACCGTTCCATAAACCCAATATGTAGTAGACAAGACCTACTCCTTGCTCAGAGAACTGGACTCAACACGCCCTATTCACCGCACAAGAATATATCTGACTAGTAATAATCTTGAAACCTATGTATTGATATCTCTCTGTTAGTGTGTCAAGTGGGTGTAAAGCGGCATAAACACAGCCGTGAAAAGCAGCTAAACCCCATTATGAAAATAAATTACTTTGAAAAACCCATGAAACAACGACAGGTGAAAGAGATAGAAATTCTTACACAATGAGTTCAGGGGCTGTGATGCAACCTGGATTGACCATATCTAGACCCACAGCTGGATGAGACATAAGGGTGGACACTCTTGGGGCTGAGAGGTTTGGTGAGGTTGGGTGAGCAAACGCAGACCCTTTAAAGTAATACTGCGTGGTACCCATCGCATGGGTCCCAAATCTCCAGGTTCAAGGGCATCTTCCTACATCGAAAACATGCATGAGAAACCCAGAAGATGGTACACCGTGTGATGGGGAAAGGTTTCTAAAACGCACCTCATTTCTCATCTCCTTGTGCCCGGGTTCGCCATTCCAGCCGCTTTACTAGCAATCTCCCTACTTGGAGCATCAGCACCTTTAACCTCCTGTTCCGTACAGGTTGCAATTTGTCCTGAGGATGAACGGGAAGACGGGGAACCAACGAGAGACTAGCTCTTGGTGTCGGGACAGGCACAGGTCACTCTATTTTCCCATCAGGAAGAAGAATTAACCACAGGCTCAGCCTGCCCCCCGGAACCAGAACAGGGCCTGAAGCCATCCTGCGCTTTTGCGGCCAGCTCCCAAAAAAGCGAGTTGTAAAATGGAGGTTCAGGGCACTGCAATTCACAAACCTGCAGAGTTATAAATGATAACTCTCGTCCACAAATATATTGAGGAAGGCAAAGAAGAGGATTTGAAATCAAGGCAGAATTGCACGAAACAGATTTCAGGAGGTAGATACGAATCGCCTTTAAAGCACATGAAAAGCGGCAAAACGTTGACAATGATGCCCTTGGCCAAAAAGGGCGTATGCGTTTTTTCCTGAATATATTCAGGAAAAAACGCATACGCCCTTTTTGGCCAACCAAGCAACTGGAAAGGCAAATCAGCGCTACAGAGAAGTCTCGCTTCCCATCGGTCAAAAGGGCCATGCTGAAAAAAGTGTCAAAACCAGAAATGCAGGACAGGCCATGGAGAAATGGGAGCCTTGCTACACTGATGGGCGGGATGTAAATTGCCAACAGCCACTCTGGAGAAGTGTACGGTGTGTCCTGAAACATCTGAAAAACACAGCTTAGAGAGCATAGGGCACTTCCACTCATGGGGGTATAAATTGGGAAAATGAAAAATCAGCAAGACACAAGCACCCCAAAGTTGAGGGCTGCTCTGTTGACAAGGACCTCCACTTCATTCCACCTTCAATATCCCAGGAAAGAGAAAAATGGATAAAGAAGTTGTGGTCCTTATGTACAATGGAATATCACTCAGCCATGAAATCAATGTCATAAGGCTAGTAGCAGCATGATGAGTGGATTTAGGTACGACGATTCTAAGTGAAATAAGTCACACAGAAAAGGACACTTCTCATAAGGTATCACTGATAGAGGGAATGTAAAAACCGTTACACTTGAACTGAATTACAAAACAGAACAGAGTCACACATGCAGAAAAGACACTATGGCTGCTTAACGGGAAAGGTGAGGTGGGGTGATACATAAAACAAGGGTATCAAATTAGCTCAGATACCGTTCCATAAACCCAATATGTAGTAGACAAGACCTACTCCTTGCTCAGAGAACTGGACTCAACACGCCCTATTCACCGCACAAGAATATATCTGACTAGTAATAATCTTGAAACCTATGTATTGATATCTCTCTGTTAGTGTGTCAAGTGGGTGTAAAGCGGCATAAACACAGCCGTGAAAAGCAGCTACACCCCATTATGAAAATAAATTACTTTGAAAAACCCATGAAACAACGACAGTGAAAGAGATAGAAATTCTTACACAATGAGTTCAGGGGCTGTGATGCAACCTGGATTGACCATATCTAGACCCACAGCTGGATGAGACATAAGGGTGGACACTCTTGGGGCTGAGAGGTTTGGTGAGGTTGGGTGAGCAAACGCAGACCCTTTAAAGTAATACTGCGTGGTACCCATCGCATGGGTCCCAAATCTCCAGGTTCAAGGGCATCTTCCTACATCGAAAACATGCATGAGAAACCCAGAAGATGGTACACCGTGTGATGGGGAAAGGTTTCTAAAACGCACCTCATTTCTCATCTCCTTGTGCCCGGGTTCGCCATTCCAGCCGCTTTACTAGCAATCTCCCTACTTGGAGCATCAGCACCTTTAACCTCCTGTTCCGTACAGGTTGCAATTTGTCCTGAGGATGAACGGGAAGACGGGGAACCAACGAGAGACTAGCTCTTGGTGTCGGGACAGGCACAGGTCACTCTATTTTCCCATCAGGAAGAAGAATTAACCACAGGCTCAGCCTGCCCCCCGGAACCAGAACAGGGCCTGAAGCCATCCTGCGCTTTTGCGGCCAGCTCCCAAAAAAGCGAGTTGTAAAATGGAGGTTCAGGGCACTGCAATTCACAAACCTGCAGAGTTATAAATGATAACTCTCGTCCACAAATATATTGAGGGAAGGCAAAGAAGAGGATTTGAAATCAAGGCAGAATTGCACGAAACAGATTTCAGGAGGTAGATACGAATCGCCTTTAAAGCACATGAAAAGCGGCAAAACGTTGACAATGATGCCCTTGGCCAAAAGGGCGTATGCGTTTTTTCCTGAATATATTCAGGAAAAAACGCATACGCCCTTTTTGGCCAACCAAGCAACCTGGAAAGGCAAATCAGCGCTACAGAGAAGTCTCGCTTCCCATCGGTCAAAAGGGCCATGCTGAAAAAAGTGTCAAAACCAGAAATGCAGGACAGGCCATGGAGAAATGGGAGCCTTGCTACACTGATGGGCGGATGTAAATTGCCAACAGCCACTCTGGAGAAGTGTACGGTGTGTCCTGAAACATCTGAAAAACACAGCTTAGAGAGCATAGGGCACTTCCACTCATGGGGGTATAAATTGGGAAAATGAAAAATCAGCAAGACACAAGCACCCCAAAGTTGAGGGCTGCTCTGTTGACAAGGACCTCCACTTCATTCCACCTTCAATATCCCAGGAAAGAGAAAAATGGATAAAGAAGTTGTGGTCCTTATGTACAATGGAATATCACTCAGCCATGAAATCAATGTCATAAGGCTAGTAGCAGCATGATGAGTGGATTTAGGTACGACGATTCTAAGTGAAATAAGTCACACAGAAAAGGACACTTCTCATAAGGTATCACTGATAGAGGGAATGTAAAAACCGTTACACTTGAACTGAATTACAAAACAGAACAGAGTCACACATGCAGAAAAGACACTATGGCTGCTTAACGGGAAAGGTGAGGTGGGGTGATACATAAAACAAGGGTATCAAATTAGCTCAGATACCGTTCCATAAACCCAATATGTAGTAGACAAGACCTACTCCTTGCTCAGAGAACTGGACTCAACACGCCCTATTCACCGCACAAGAATATATCTGACTAGTAATAATCTTGAAACCTATGTATTGATATCTCTCTGTTAGTGTGTCAAGTGGGTGTAAAGCGGCATAAACACAGCCGTGAAAAGCAGCTACACCCCATTATGAAAATAAATTACTTTGAAAAACCCATGAAACAACGACAGTGAAAGAGATAGAAATTCTTACACAATGAGTTCAGGGGCTGTGATGCAACCTGGATTGACCATATCTAGACCCACAGCTGGATGAGACATAAGGGTGGACACTCTTGGGGCTGAGAGGTTTGGTGAGGTTGGGTGAGCAAACGCAGACCCTTTAAAGTAATACTGCGTGGTACCCATCGCATGGGTCCCAAATCTCCAGGTTCAAGGGCATCTTCCTACATCGAAAACATGCATGAGAAACCCAGAAGATGGTACACCGTGTGATGGGGAAAGGTTTCTAAAACGCACCTCATTTCTCATCTCCTTGTGCCCGGGTTCGCCATTCCAGCCGCTTTACTAGCAATCTCCCTACTTGGAGCATCAGCACCTTTAACCTCCTGTTCCGTACAGGTTGCAATTTGTCCTGAGGATGAACGGGAAGACGGGGAACCAACGAGAGACTAGCTCTTGGTGTCGGGACAGGCACAGGTCACTCTATTTTCCCATCAGGAAGAAGAATTAACCACAGGCTCAGCCTGCCCCCCGGAACCAGAACAGGGCCTGAAGCCATCCTGCGCTTTTGCGGCCAGCTCCCAAAAAAGCGAGTTGTAAAATGGAGGTTCAGGGCACTGCAATTCACAAACCTGCAGAGTTATAAATGATAACTCTCGTCCACAAATATATTGAGGGAAGGCAAAGAAGAGGATTTGAAATCAAGGCAGAATTGCACGAAACAGATTTCAGGAGGTAGATACGAATCGCCTTTAAAGCACATGAAAAGCGGCAAAACGTTGACAATGATGCCCTTGGCCAAAAAGGGCGTATGCGTTTTTTCCTGAATATATTCAGGAAAAAACGCATACGCCCTTTTTTGGCCAACCAAGCAACCTGGAAAGGCAAATCAGCGCTACAGAGAAGTCTCGCTTCCCATCGGTCAAAAGGGCCATGCTGAAAAAAGTGTCAAAACCAGAAATGCAGGACAGGCCATGGAGAAATGGGAGCCTTGCTACACTGATGGGCGGGATGTAAATTGCCAACAGCCACTCTGGAGAAGTGTACGGTGTGTCCTGAAACATCTGAAAAACACAGCTTAGAGAGCATAGGGCACTTCCACTCATGGGGGTATAAATTGGGAAAATGAAAAATCAGCAAGACACAAGCACCCCAAAGTTGAGGGCTGCTCTGTTGACAAGGACCTCCACTTCATTCCACCTTCAATATCCCCAGGAAAGAGAAAAATGGATAAAGAAGTTGTGGTCCTTATGTACAATGGAATATCACTCAGCCATGAAATCAATGTCATAAGGCTAGTAGCAGCATGATGAGTGGATTTAGGTACGACGATTCTAAGTGAAATAAGTCACACAGAAAAGGACACTTCTCATAAGGTATCACTGATAGAGGGAATGTAAAAACCGTTACACTTGAACTGAATTACAAAACAGAACAGAGTCACACATGCAGAAAAGACACTATGGCTGCTTAACGGGAAAGGTGAGGTGGGGTGATACATAAAACAAGGGTATCAAATTAGCTCAGATACCGTTCCATAAACCCAATATGTAGTAGACAAGACCTACTCCTTGCTCAGAGAACTGGACTCAACACGCCCTATTCACCGCACAAGAATATATCTGACTAGTAATAATCTTGAAACCTATGTATTGATATCTCTCTGTTAGTGTGTCAAGTGGGTGTAAAGCGGCATAAACACAGCCGTGAAAGGCAGCTAAACCCCATTATGAAAATAAATTACTTTGAAAAACCCATGAAACAACGACAGTGAAAGAGATAGAAATTCTTACACAATGAGTTCAGGGGCTGTGATGCAACCTGGATTGACCATATCTAGACCCACAGCTGGATGAGACATAAGGGTGGACACTCTTGGGGCTGAGAGGTTTGGTGAGGTTGGGTGAGCAAACGCAGACCCTTTAAAGTAATACTGCGTGGTACCCATCGCATGGGTCCCAAATCTCCAGGTTCAAGGGCATCTTCCTACATCGAAAACATGCATGAGAAACCCAGAAGATGGTACACCGTGTGATGGGGAAAGGTTTCTAAAACGCACCTCATTTCTCATCTCCTTGTGCCCGGGTTCGCCATTCCAGCCGCTTTACTAGCAATCTCCCTACTTGGAGCATCAGCACCTTTAACCTCCTGTTCCGTACAGGTTGCAATTTGTCCTGAGGATGAACGGGAAGACGGGGAACCAACGAGAGACTAGCTCTTGGTGTCGGGACAGGCACAGGTCACTCTATTTTCCCATCAGGAAGAAGAATTAACCACAGGCTCAGCCTGCCCCCCGGAACCAGAACAGGGCCTGAAGCCATCCTGCGCTTTTGCGGCCAGCTCCCAAAAAAGCGAGTTGTAAAATGGAGGTTCAGGGCACTGCAATTCACAAACCTGCAGAGTTATAAATGATAACTCTCGTCCACAAATATATTGAGGGAAGGCAAAGAAGAGGATTTGAAATCAAGGCAGAATTGCACGAAACAGATTTCAGGAGGTAGATACGAATCGCCTTTAAAGCACATGAAAAGCGGCAAAACGTTGACAATGATGCCCTTGGCCAAAAAGGGCGTATGCGTTTTTTCCTGAATATATTCAGGAAAAAACGCATACGCCCTTTTTGGCCAACCAAGCAACCTGGAAAGGCAAATCAGCGCTACAGAGAAGTCTCGCTTCCCATCGGTCAAAAGGGCCATGCTGAAAAAAGTGTCAAAACCAGAAATGCAGGACAGGCCATGGAGAAATGGGAGCCTTGCTACACTGATGGGCGGGATGTAAATTGCCAACAGCCACTCTGGAGAAGTGTACGGTGTGTCCTGAAACATCTGAAAAACACAGCTTAGAGAGCATAGGGCACTTCCACTCATGGGGGTATAAATTGGGAAAATGAAAAATCAGCAAGACACAAGCACCCCAAAGTTGAGGGCTGCTCTGTTGACAAGGACCTCCACTTCATTCCACCTTCAATATCCCAGGAAAGAGAAAAATGGATAAAGAAGTTGTGGTCCTTATGTACAATGGAATATCACTCAGCCATGAAATCAATGTCATAAGGCTAGTAGCAGCATGATGAGTGGATTTAGGTACGACGATTCTAAGTGAAATAAGTCACACAGAAAAGGACACTTCTCATAAGGTATCACTGATAGAGGGAATGTAAAAACCGTTACACTTGAACTGAATTACAAAACAGAACAGAGTCACACATGCAGAAAAGACACTATGGCTGCTTAACGGGAAAGGTGAGGTGGGGTGATACATAAAACAAGGGTATCAAATTAGCTCAGATACCGTTCCATAAACCCAATATGTAGTAGACAAGACCTACTCCTTGCTCAGAGAACTGGACTCAACACGCCCTATTCACCGCACAAGAATATATCTGACTAGTAATAATCTTGAAACCTATGTATTGATATCTCTCTGTTAGTGTGTCAAGTGGGTGTAAAGCGGCATAAACACAGCCGTGAAAGGCAGCTAAACCCCATTATGAAAATAAATTACTTTGAAAAACCCATGAAACAACGACAGTGAAAGAGATAGAAATTCTTACACAATGAGTTCAGGGGCTGTGATGCAACCTGGATTGACCATATCTAGACCCACAGCTGGATGAGACATAAGGGTGGACACTCTTGGGGCTGAGAGGTTTGGTGAGGTTGGGTGAGCAAACGCAGACCCTTTAAAGTAATACTGCGTGGTACCCATCGCATGGGTCCCAAATCTCCAGGTTCAAGGGCATCTTCCTACATCGAAAACATGCATGAGAAACCCAGAAGATGGTACACCGTGTGATGGGAAAGGTTTCTAAAACGCACCTCATTTCTCATCTCCTTGTGCCCGGGTTCGCCATTCCAGCCGCTTTACTAGCAATCTCCCTACTTGGAGCATCAGCACCTTTAACCTCCTGTTCCGTACAGGTTGCAATTTGTCCTGAGGATGAACGGGAAGACGGGGAACCAACGAGAGACTAGCTCTTGGTGTCGGGACAGGCACAGGTCACTCTATTTTCCCATCAGGAAGAAGAATTAACCACAGGCTCAGCCTGCCCCCCGGAACCAGAACAGGGCCTGAAGCCATCCTGCGCTTTTGCGGCCAGCTCCCAAAAAAGCGAGTTGTAAAATGGAGGTTCAGGGCACTGCAATTCACAAACCTGCAGAGTTATAAATGATAACTCTCGTCCACAAATATATTGAGGGAAGGCAAAGAAGAGGATTTGAAATCAAGGCAGAATTGCACGAAACAGATTTCAGGAGGTAGATACGAATCGCCTTTAAAGCACATGAAAAGCGGCAAAACGTTGACAATGATGCCCTTGGCCAAAAAGGGCGTATGCGTTTTTTCCTGAATATATTCAGGAAAAACGCATACGCCCTTTTTGGCCAACCAAGCAACCTGGAAAGGCAAATCAGCGCTACAGAGAAGTCTCGCTTCCCATCGGTCAAAAGGGCCATGCTGAAAAAAGTGTCAAAACCAGAATGCAGGACAGGCCATGGAGA